>NW_026585689.1:14615053-14666091 GCF_907164565.1 Psammomys obesus
GTGTGTGTGTGTGTGTGTGTGTGTGTGTGTGTGTGTGTGTGTGTGTGTAAAGAGGTTATGGATGTGCACACAGAGACCTATGTACTTTTTCTCACTTGTGACTAAAGTCTGAGAAGTGTGCTGCTCAGAGACTATAATGAACAATTTTAAGAAGGGTAACATGCTAGAAATTAATTGGGAGGGCAAATGTTTTCAGATTACTTGTAAGAATGTATCATTTTAAAGATATTTCAAGGAAAAAATGTATGTTTATTTTGGTCACATAGCAATCATATCTAAACATAAGGTACAAAAGTTTTTCTTCTCCATAAATCCATGAGAAATAATTTGTCCTTTAAATATGGATGATAATGATGTTTAGTTTTATAATTGTAGCAGTCTTTTGTTCTTTAGGAACAGTAAATAGATATTTAAAAATTTCGAAGTGAGCATATTTATTAAAATTTTATTCTAAATATATATATTTTACAATTGTATTTTACCTATTTATTTTTCTCATTTAAAATAATAATATATTTTATATCCATTTGAATAAAATCTAAAGCTTTTATACTTATTATGAATAGATCAGTGAAGTTTACCTAAATAATTTCATGACTGATGAAACAGTTTACATTTCACAATAATAAGTTAGCTCTAAAGAATGTCAAAAAAAAATTAGGTACATACTATGGCTTCATAATCTTCTGAGTCTCTGAAATAATAAAGAATAGAAATTAATCATTTGGCAAATTAATTTAAATATAACACATTTGAAAATTAAAATTACATAAATATATGTATACATCATAAGCACATATGTTGTTTTTAATATACCTTATCAAATGTATTTATAGTTAATTTATTTTACTGTAGTTAATTGACATCTATTTTTTTGTGTGTGTTTTATTTGCTTTCTTCAAGACTGTATTCAGGGCTGGAGAGATGGCTCAGAGGTCAAGAACATTGGCTGTTTTTTCTAAAGGTCCTGAGTTCAAGTCCCAGCAACCACATGGTGGCTCATAACCATCTGTAGTGAGATCTGGTGCACAGGTACTCATGCAAGCAGAATGCTCTATAAATGATAAATAAATAAATCTTTTAAAAATTGTATTGTATTATAGGTAGAGTGCATTTTAAGAGGGTGATTAAATTATATTTTAATATGTGTTATGATTGTATTTATAGTTTTTCATAGCGTAGCATTATATGCTACTTTGTAAAGCATTGACGTGCAATTTTATTTTATTATTTCAATTATGTGTTTGTACCTCAGTGCTGGTTTATTTTTTATAACCATTTGGATAAGAAAGTAACATTAGAATTTTATGACTAGTAAGTGCGTGCATTAAACATATAGTTTTGGTTTAAAATAATAATTTTATTAATATGATCCATTTGAATAGAACGAATATAGCTTTATATAAAAAATCCTTGTAAAGTCTCGCGTTATTTCTATAGAGAAAAGTTTGACCTCTTTTCTTCTGTTACTTCTTATCTTACCACGCTTCAAAATACACAGCTAATAAAACACCTTTGTCAGGAAGTTAAGAATCAGTCACTCAAAACAAAATGTCAATAAATATTTTTGTCATTTATACTTGTTTGTATACTTATCAAACACCTTGTTGACATATTTTTTTTTTATTCGTACAGATTCAGCATTGTACAAATAATCTCCACTGCTAGAGTGGCACTGTGACCCCATGATCCCATTTCCTGTTTCAATTAACCTTTTTAAACCAATTATTTCACCTCCAGATTTGCCATGCAAATATAACTGAGTTATTTATCTTGTATGTAAAGCAAACTCCAGGTATGAGATTTGGGTTGTGTATTCATCTGCCCACTGAAACAATGCTTGTCTTTCCTGAGTTAGTTGCTCCCGAGATGTCAGAGCCTTATGAATGTAATGAGGGCTGAGTAGATTTCCTGGAGTCTTTCAGCAGTGAGGTGCTGATGGAGAGATGCTGACTAGGACAGACCCCTGTTAAAGCGAACCATGCATATCAGGGGTCAGTGTAGGGACATCAAGTGCTTCAGGTATGATCCAGGGATGCTGCAAGGAAGGTGAGAGGCCATGGAAAACAAAGTCAGCCTGTTTCACCATGTTGCCTATAGCTGTAATGCATCACGGTAAATATCTCCATCGCTGAGGGGTGCCTGTCATACCTGTCATTTTGACATATAGTCATGGCAATTTATATCTCTTTTTCCCTATGGGACTTGGTTACTGTTAGCTATGTCTTACTTTCTCTGACTTGGGTCTGTAATCTCTCCCCCCCTTTTTTATGTAAAGGCATTAACACCTAATATTGAAATTGAGTCTTACTATTTTTAAATTTAGCAGCATTCAGTGTGTGTGTGTGTGTGTGTGTGTGTCTGTGTCTGTGTGTGTGTGTGTGTGTGTGTGTGTGTGACAGAGAGGAGAGAGGGAGAGATAGAGGAATTCTTCCTTCACATTTTTGTGAGTCTGCATAGTTGTGGTTTATTGGTATGTGTAAAAAAAAAAAGAGAAAAATGTAATAAGCTAAATATGAGTGCTAATTTCTTAGAAAAATACAAAAGCCAACAGAAGATAAGAAGAGTAACACATTTGTCAAATGGCATTCTGTTTTAAAAAATCATGTGGAAGTGAAGCTAGAATGTACAATTATAATATTTCTATAAAAAATAGGCTAAAAGTTTTCTACCATATTCAGTTATACTAGTCATTATATGAAATTTACATTAAAATATACCAACACTGGATTCATATCTTGAATCTGGGCATCATTTATTAGATGATATACTCATTCCAATAATATTAGAATACAGAATCATGAAATAGATTACATTTACTGGTTGTCTAAAGCTGTTTTCCCCATAATTTTTATTTAAATAATCTTACCTTTAAGTTGCCCGCTTTTCTCTGTTCTTACGAGAATTTCAAGCAGAATGCTTATATAATAGAACAAGTCATCAACTTTAACTGACAATTTTTACAATGATGCTCTTGAGTTATTCTTGTTGTTTTCCTTTTTGTACATGCAACACCCTATTGAATCATTAGTTAAATGTACCCATTCAACATCTTTTCCCAGAGTCACCATTCTAGAGCTAATTTCCTTTCTGCAATACAATAGCATTCTTTTAGCAACATATGTTGCTTTGTGCCTAAGGTCTCCTCAAAACTCCTAATCTATCCAGAAACTTCAAAGATCAATGTAGCTTTGCCAAACTGGTCAGCCATTTATCAGAATAGCTCATTCCAAAATAATTTGGTTTTTACTACAGGAAGCAGAGCTTGTTCGCTTCATCTGTCAACAACCCAAAGGCCAGTCAGTCATAGAAGGGTGTCTCAAGGAAGGGTCTCAATTAAGAGGTCTCAGTTAAGGCAATTTGGTCTTTGGTCATGTCTTTAAGACATTGCATTTATTGAATGTTGATGTGAGAGGTCCCACTGTGGGTGGCAATCTCCTTAGACAGATAGGCTTACATCTTGTGGCCATACAACATCTGGAGTGAACAGCATAAGAGCGCTTTACAGATAGGACTCTATTGCAGCAAGGTCCATAGAAATCTCTTCCCATTTGGCAAGAACCTGTAGTGAATTTTGGTGGCCTTTATGCTTTTTGTCTAGATTGCATGTGCACAAACTCTCTTCAGGGTTTCACTATGCTGCTTAGATTCATGGCAATACTTAGTTTCACTTTCTTGGTCACGGGCAATGCCAGGGTGGCACAGGCTGAAAGCCCTGTGGATGATTCTGTTTCTCTCAAAACTTTTGAGGGGTAAAATCCTCCTCTCCTCTCTCTGCCTCTATTAGTCCTCCAGATGTGACCATGAATCCTGGGCATTTTGGGACACCTAAGCATGTCCTTCGAGAAAAAGCTACAGTCAAGCCGAGTAAGCCTGTAGCAGTTTGGAGAACAATGGGTCCTGCTTGCGACACTGTTCTGAGGATGTCTTGTCTGATTAACAGAGACTTAAAAAAAATGGTGAGCAGAAATTGATAGGTGCATATCAGGAAAGGTTGCTTGGTACAATGAGCAGGTCACTGCCTGCAATTTAAGAAGTATTATGACAGAGGGGTGCTCTTTGATGAATGACTTGCACCCACAAATAGTTAATCTGTCTCTCACCTTGCATAACTGTGTAAGCTTATCTGCTGCCAGCTGGGCATGTGCTCATGTCCACAGGATATGCCTGGCTAGACATTTATTTTTGGCTTGCTGAAATTGTGCTTTGTAGTGCAAAATGAGGTTGGGTGGGGGTGATTGACCCAGCAGAAGGTGGGGGAGGGAAACTATTGAGGGCTTTTTGTAATGAGGTTTATTCAGTGCTGATGTTATGATTTCTTTAAATAGAAGAACCAGTGATGTCACTGCACGGGTGAGCGGGCGTGTGATTATATAAAAAAATGGTGGCTAAAGCTGTTCGCTGCACTTGCTTGAAATCAACAGGTGGTGAGTGTCTTCACATTGTGGAGACTTCCCTTTCTTGTCACAGGACCTGAACCTTTGCAGCTGGAGCTAGTCTCCAGCAGGCTAATGTAAGAAAACTAGTGGAGAAAGATGAGCCAGTAAGTCAGCTAGAAAATGATCCAGTCAGCAGTGTTCCTCCATGGCTCCCAGTTCATTTTGTGCTCGGATTTTTTCTACATATAGAAATGTATTCCAAATAAACTGTTAGAATTGAGCAATATAAGTCATTATTTTTTGTAATCACTTAAGGAAAACAACCGCTTCTGATGGTGAAGCATCAGCTGACAACTGTTTAATTTTTGATCCTAGTTTCTAACTGAACTCATTTTCTTTTCCTTTAACATCAAAACTCTCACTCTCCTTATGGTTACTGAGCTTGGTCTTACCTATTTCCTCCTCTATTCAAAGCACCTGACATTCAAGACTATGTATAGATGTATAGTCAGTTCACATGAAAAAAACAGTGCAGATGGCATTATTTCTAATCTTTGATCAAACTGGAAAAGCCTAAGGAAACTATCATTGTATCTAAGAGTCAAAAATTTTTGAAAAAAATTCGTGCCAAGAAATTGCATCCTCTTGAAAAACATTTGCATTATATGAAAATTTGACCTTTTCAACACTCAGTGTTAAACATTGGATTTAGGCATGATGAAATGAAATGTGTTATAAGACTTATAACCAGAATTATATGTGAGAGAATACAGTCTCTTGTTAATTTAGTGAAATTTCTACGTCTATACTCCTGAATCTTTTAGGAGAGATAGACCAAGAAACACACTTTTCCCATACATTAAAGGTAAATATGAGGACCGAAACATTAAAAAATGTTTTTGTTGCTTCATGAAGTATAAAAAAAAATCAAAGTTATTATTTCTCATACGCTTTGACTGAAATTAGTAATCTGTGAAAATGCTCCCCTGCTTCACTGGATGAGCTCTGGGGTGCACAATAATTATCAGAGACAAAGGAGTTAAGATGAATAACTGCCTGGAATTATTAAAAGGTAGTTCAGGAAAAGAGATTATGCTGGGCAAGAGTTAATTATGAAAGGAGTCAACTGAGACAAAGTATGGCAGTGCTCATTAGACTAATGAGAGGTTGCTCCTCTGCTCACATTTTAAGGGCATTTCCTCAGGGTCAAAATTCATACTAATGCCATTTTGTTTTGTTGTGGTTCATTGAAACTTAGTCTGGCATTTAAAATAATGGACACTGTATGACCATGAATAGAAAGGGGTTATGAGCTTCCTGTCAGGAAATTAAAAACAAAAATTACAGGTACCATGATAACACAGTTCAAATTTTTGATAAAATTTGTTCAGATGTTTTAATAAGAAATAAAAAGTTTTGGCAATGATGGTAAGTGCTTATGATTTTTCTGCATTTGATCTTAGACTTCAGTATAGATTTAAAATGACTTTTCTCAACTTTAAGTATCAATATGAATAAGATGAACACACAACACACATAATACTATATCTAATTCTTATAGTCTTGTCATCTATCATACCAATTTTCTTTTTTTCACACATTACATTTTTACCAGTGTAAATGAAACTAAAATATGTCTAACTAACCCATCTTTGCTGTGCAAAACTAAATACTCTTTATTCAGTTTTAAGAGGAATTAGATTTCACAGAATCCTTAAGTTATTTTTAGTTCTTTTCAACATGGTATAAGAAAATGTGTATTAGCACAAATAAACAAAGCAAGCAGCTCGAATCTGAGAAGTACATATATTTTACAATGTTATTAGTAATTCAGTTCAGGCAACAATTATGCGAATGTATTGTAGTTCAACCTAGTTTGTATCCTATAAAGAAGTTTCAGGCATTTAGAAAGATGAAGTATTCAACTACTTATAACTATCACCTGAGGAAGTCTAACTAAGATAAACTGTATCACAGGTATGTTCCAGAATGAGACAGAATAGGGCTGATGGCAATTTTAGTTTTAAGAGGACACTTTTGTGACACATTTGTTTCTTTGATAATGCTAACTTCAATATGTGTGCAAAACCCAAAAATTAGAACTGAAGACTTCTCAGTGCATGTATTCAAATGAGAACATAGTTGGAATATGTGTATTTTCTATGTGTTCATTACTGGCATTGTAGTCTGCTTGCAAGGATTCTAACACTTGACATGGCTCACAGTGTTCTCTTGTCAAAAAAAAAAAAGAATGAAAAGAGTTATATAGTTCTCATATAACAGCACTGACTGAAATACTGTCATGGTTGTTGGATCCATTTACTATGACAACATTTGAGCTAAGAGCATGCTCTGAAGTTAAGCTGAACACTTCATAATTTCATGGACTTAGTTTTCAGATTTTTTTTTTAATCTTCCCAGCTATTTGAGCATACTGAAGCAACAGAGACATGCCTTTTTGTTGCTAGCTCAAGAAAAGAATGAGACATTTTTTTCTTTCATTCTGTAATTGATTTATTATTTATTACAATTTATTCTCTTTTTATCCAGGCTGTAGACCACTCACTCATCTCCTTCTAGTCCTCCCTCCCTCCCTCTTCTTCCCCTGTGTCTCTCCCCTAGTCCACTGATAGGGGAGGTACTCCTCCCCTACTATCTGACCCTAGCCTATCAGGACTCATCAGAACTGGCTTCATCCTCTTCCTTTGTGATGTGGTAAGTCTGCACCCTCAACCCCAAGGAGGTGGTGATCAAAGAACCAGACGCTGAGTCCATATCAGAAACAACCGCTGCTTCCCTTACTAGGGAACCCACAAAGAAACTGAGCTGCCTATGGTCTACATCTGAACAAGGGGTCCAGGTTCTCTCCCTGCATGATAAATGGATGGTGCATTGGTCTCTGCAGGCCCGCAACATAAAACCAGACACTAAATCTGTGGAAAAGAGCCTTTAACTCATTGGCAGAGGAGACAACTTCCTGAACAGAACATCAATAGCACAGGCTCTAAGACCAGCAATAAATGGGACCTCATGAAACTGAAAAGCCTTTGTAAAGCAAAGAACACTGTCATCAGAACAAAATGACAGCCTACAGACTAGGAAAGGATCTTCACTAACCCTCTATCTGACAAAGGGCTAATATCCAGAATATTTAAAGAACTCAAGAAGTTAAACATCAACAAACCAAGTGATTCAGTTACAAAATGGGGTACAGAGATAAACAGAGGTATATCAAATGGCAGAGAAACAAAGAAATGCTCAAAGTCCTTAGTCATCAGGAAAACACATCGAAATGATCCTGAAATTTCACTTTATACCCATCAGAATGGCTAAGATCAAAAACTCATGTGACAACACATGCTGAAGAGGATGTGGAGAAAGGGAAATCTTACTCCATCGCTAGTGGGAATGTCAATTTGTACAAAGACTTCGGAAACCAATCTGGCACTGTCTCAGAAAATTAGGAATAGCGCTACCTCAAGGTCCAGCTGTATACCACTCCTGGGCATATATCTGAAAAATGCTCAACTATACAACTAGGACTTTTGCTCAACTATGTCCATAGCAGCTTTATTCACAAGAGGCACTTTTTGTAAGAAAGGCTAATTGTTCCTATAAAATTTACGAGCCAGACATCAGTATGTCTCTGTAGGTAACAGGTCTTGGAAACAAGCCTGTCAACCTGAGTTTTATCCCAGAAAGACAGACTGTAAAACCAGAACCCAGTACTTTCAGTTGTCAGATACCCACAAATGCACTATGATATATGTGAACACACACATACACACATGCTATTTTTGATACATGAGCACACATACACAGACACACAGAATTATACGATGACCACACACATATGTAAGAGAACACACAAATGCATGTGGCTCACACACAGAAGTATATACATACACAGATAGATGATAGATAGGTAGGTAGATAGATAGATAGATAGATAGATAGATAGATAGATAGATAGATAGATAGATAGAATGAAATTAAGCAGGGGTAGGCTCTTGTCCTGTTTCTTGATTTCTCCTTCTTCCAATATCCATTCCCTTTGTCTTTCTATGTGAGGATTGATCCTCTTACCTTGGATCCTCTTACCTTGTTTAGCTTCTGTAGGTGTATAGATTTTAGTATGTTTATTCTATCTTATAAGTCTAGTATCCACTTATAAATGAGTATTTACCATGTATGTCTACTACAGAGGGCCTCTGAAAGAC
The DNA here is from genome assembly GCF_907164565.1 of Psammomys obesus. Classification (NCBI taxonomy): domain Eukaryota; kingdom Metazoa; phylum Chordata; class Mammalia; order Rodentia; family Muridae; genus Psammomys; species Psammomys obesus. Next base: position 14,623,653 of record NW_026585689.1, read on the forward strand.
TACCTAGCAGTGTATCAAAGCAGATGCTGAGACTCATAACCAAACTTTGGGCAGAGTGCAGAGAATTATATGAAAGAAGGGGGGATAGAAAGACCTGGAGAGTACAGGACCTCCACAAGGAGAGTGACAGAACCAAAATATCTGGGCTCAGGAGTATTTCTGAGACTGGTAGTCCAACCAAGGTACATTCATGGATATAACCTAGAACCCCTGCTCAGATGTAGCCCATGGCAAATCAGTATTCAAGTGGGTTCCCTAGTAAGAGGAAGAGGGACTGTCTCTGACATGAACTCTTTGACCACCACCCTCCCCTCCCCACCTGAGGGAGGATCAGCCTTGCCAGGCCACAGAGGAGGGCATTGCAGCCAGTCCTGATGAGACCTGATGAGCTAGGGTAGGATGGAAGGGGAGGTTGACACCCCCCATCAGTGGGCTTGCAGGGGGCATGTGAGGAGATGAAGGAAGGAGGGTTTGATTGGGAGGGAATGAGAGAGGGGGCTACAGCTGGGATACAAAGAGAATAAAATGTAATTAATGTAAAAAAATTAAAACGAAAAAGAAATTAAGCAGGGGATGAATGTTAGTTATGCCTCGATTATTCTGAGATTTCATTGAGTCAAGATTTTGTGTATGTATATGTGTGTGTGTGTGTGTGTGTGTGTGTGTGTGTGTGTGTGTTTGTGTGTAGTCTTGAAATACCCACCTCTGCCACTCTTAAATTAGTCACAGTAGGTTGCAGAATAAAACTTATTTCCTTATAAGGACTTGTCTAGATAGCACCTGAAATTCCTTTACATGAAAATGAAGCATTCCCAGCATCTCACCGCCAAAACCCCTGCCCACTTCTCCAAGGTGTATATAGTCCTTATTCACCCCCCAAAAGGAGAGCTGCTTAGGTGAGAACCATCTGGGAGAAGGCTGTTTTTCCCTCAATAATGGCTGGATGGATATACTGCCAACTCTCCTAGTTAAGCTTCATTCCTCCCAGCTAGGTACACAAAGATGCCTGGACACCCCCAAAGAAGAAGCAGAGCTGAATTAGCACATTGGCTCTAGCAAAAAAGAAAACGTTAAATACGTAGAAATTATAATCCGAAAATTAATCTGTGTATTTGTTTATGTGTATGTTTATGTTAGTATTTTGGAACACAACCTGCTTCTGGGTTGCCCAGCAACCTATGACGTCAACATATGTCGCCTGCCAGGTGGTCACACCTGGAAGGCGCAGTTACTGTGCCCCCCTTAAAAGGGCCGATCCGACACGTGGTCTCTCTCTTACTCTCTCTCTCTTACTCTTACTCTTACTCTTACTCTTACTCTTACTCTTACACTCTTCTCTCTCTCTCTCTTTCTTGGGGCGCCCCTCCTTTCCCCTTCCTTTCCCCCCTCTCTTTCCCCACCATGCCCTGCTACCCACTTCCCCCACAGCCCCCTAATAAACCTCTCGCAGAGAATACCGGTTGTCCCCCTGCTTCATCTCTTTATGATTTTTAACAGTTTATGTTTGTTTCTATGTAGTCCCAGTAACCACTGAATGAAAACCAGAAAATACAAGAAGCAAAAGGATGACAGTATGATAAATTTTTTGTTTTGCCATAACAGTTTGAAAATGTAAAATAAATGCTAAGACCCCTGCTCTTTATTTTGTGAATTTTACTTACAAAATAGAGGGACTGGACCAAAACTGATAATATCATTATTGAAGCCATCACAGTAAAGCAGGAAAGGCGAGGTTAATGTAAATAGATACCATTATGTTTGAATGTATACTCTGATTGTTGGCCTTATTTCCTCTGTTAATTAACAAAAAATCTTACTCTCATATACTAAGCATTTTTTCTATCTACTTTAATCTCATTTGATGTTTTTGCCATTAATTTATGATTCCGCAGACAAAAACTCATAGTGCAATTAGATCAACCATGACATATTTTTGTTTCCTTAGGACTTGACATTTACCTCCAACTGATTTATTTTTGTTTTTCTAATAACTGTATAACAATTGATTCTCCATCCACTTTAATAGCATTAAGTTCTTTATTTACTTGCCAAAAGAAAAGTCAGATTAATCACAAATCAAGAGATAATATTATGGTAAAATTACTTATTTAAAAATATTTAAAATGAGTTTTAAAGAATACTACAAGTTCATATTTTTGTAATCCTTATTTTATGTCATTAAGGTTTGTGAGGGTGTGTGTGTGTGTGTGTGTGTGTGTGTGTGTGTGTGTGTTTCTAAGGATCAAACCCTGGGAATCAAAAATAGTGAAAAGCACTCTACCACTGATTTAAAAATTTTAAAGTATAATTTCTGACTGCATAAGTTTTGTTGACTTAAAATGCTTAATAAATGATCCCTTCTTGCTTTGATCTCGTCTGCAAAGACTGTCAGGAAAATTAGTTCTTATTAAAGTAAAATATAAAAAAGATGGTGATAGAGGATAGTTAGGAAAACAAAGGCAGATATACTAAGTGGATATTTGTATGCAACAAGATTTTCTCTTTTTTTCTGTAAGTAAAAGTTCATCAATTATGGCCGTTTCAGGTCCCATGTCCCCATTGCTAGGAATCTTAGTTATGGTCACCAGAATAGATTCCTGGAAGTGTCCATTTTCCCAGGTTGCTAGCATGATCCTGAGATGTCCCCTGTGAGTCCAGTTTTCTTTTTCAGTATTCTCTCCCTAGTTCTTTCCTCCACTTGATTCTTCCTCCTCCCTTACCTAGCCTCTTCCCTCCTGGGTTCCCTCCATCCAGTCATTCCTCCATGTCTAGTCTATTTCCCCTTCTTAGTAAGATTCAAGTATCCCCTCATGCCTTCCTTGTCACAAGCTTCTTTGTGTCTGTGGACTATGGCATGGTTGTCCTGTATTTTATGGCTAATAATCACTTATAATTGAGTACATAGGATGATTGGAGCCAGAGGAATCAAGGATACCACAAGAAAAGCTACTGAATAAACTAAACTGTGTCTAAAGCATGCACGGAAACTGAACCACCAAGCAGAGACTATGGATAGCAAGGAACTAGACCCTCTGCATATATGTAACAGTTGTGCAACTCTGCCTTTATGTAGGACTACTAACAGCAGGAGCAGGGGCTGTGTCTGACTCTGTTGCCTGCCTCTAGATCTCTTTTCCCTAATGGGGCAGCCTTGTCTAGCCACAATAGGAAAATAAATGCCTAGTCTTCCTGAAACTTGATCTCCAAGCAGGGTTGATATCCATAACAGGCCTCCTCTTTCCTGATGAGAAAGGAAGTACAGGAGGATGTTGGGAAAGAGAGGTGAGAGGGAGGGACTAGGTGGAGAGAAGGAAGGGGAAGCTGCAATAGGATGTTAATTAATTAATTAATAATCAAAGTTTACCTATGTGTTGTAGTTAAAAGGCACACACACACACACAGACACAATTACAAAAAAATAATTTTTACCAAAAATAAAAATAGAAATTATTCCTTTAGAAGACTGTTATTTTCACTGGTTTGTGAGTCCTTTTTTTTTTTTTTTTTTTTTTTTTTTTTTTTTTTTTCCTGAGAGAATGTTTCTCTGTGTAGCCTTGGATGTCCTGGACTCTCTTTGTAGACTAGGCTGACCCTAAACTCACAGAAATTCACCTGTTTGCCACCACATCCCATTACAAGGAAATATTTGGCTATGTTTTACAAACATAATAGAGAAGTTTTACTAGGAAGTTCCCTGGAGGAAGAGAGTGATATAAAAACTGCTGCCAAAAATATGTCAACACTCCACTTCCTTAATACTTGTGAATGTGGTAGATTCTTATATAGGAATTTATAGATCAAATTTAATTAAAAATTTTATGAGTGTATGATACCTAAGTGGGTCAAATATACTAGAAAGGGCCCACTGAAGGAAAGCAGGAGGCAGAAAAGTCAAGGACAGAGGAGGATATGTGATAGTAAAGCAGACAGAGAGAATCAATAAGAGAAATCAATACAAATACCATTGGCAGGTGAGTGACAAGAATATTAAAAGGATGGAAAAGACAGACTACATGCTAAAGAGTTCAGGAAGTCACTTGAAAAGACTCTCTCTTGAAAGTCTCTCTTGAAGCTTCCTCATAATAAGAACATTTGACTTTTAATATTCAGAACCATAAAAGGATGAGTATATGTTGTTAAGTCACCAAATGAGTACAAGTTTATCAACATGATGAAAAATCAATATAGCGGGTGTATAGGTGTGTATAGGAGTTATAAAACTAGATATGGGACTGTGAGGAAGAGGAAATATTGTAAGAGAGGGAGAGAAAAAAAAGGAGAAACAAAAGTAGAGTACAAGCAACATGAAGGCAAAAATAAATAGAACAGAGGAAAAGGGCAACTATGTGGAGAGGCCCCATTAACGGAAAGTATTGTGGGAGGAGGATCACCAAAACAGTGAGAGGTCCCAGGTAATTTAGAACCTTTAGGATTACTTTTGGATCAGTATTGTAATTCAGTTGGTTTTTGGACTTTTGTCTCAGTTTCAAATTATTCTAGTTTCCTCTCAAATACAGTAATCCCACCTTTACTAAAACTCTAGATTTGTGGTTCAGATACTGAATCAGCCTACAGACAAACATATCCATCCACAAATATCTGAGATTACGGGAATGCACACAGCATAATACTCTATTGAAAAATAATAATTCTTTGTCTCCAGCTGATTTTTTCAATTTAATGTTTTCTTTAGGGAAAATTAATAACTTTACTTTTCATTTTTCAAGAAGAAAAAAATTTCTTAGCTTATCTACTACCTTGGACTTGTCTCAATTTTACTATCTCAATTTTAAATTCCAACTAAATTTTATTTTCTTTTATGTAGAGTGACTTGAAAATGCATGCTTGTTTACCAAGATTAACCTCAGTTCTTTAATAATCCAAACTCCCTTAACTTCCAAAAAATGTGTTTATAAACTTTTACTTCCTTTTGTTCTTTAGTAAAGATACAGGAATCATTTTAGTTAACATTGAAATGTTTTCTACAAAGTTTAAGTTCATGGAAGAGAATTTTTTCTGTCATTCACTTTACTAAGTAATTGGTTAGTTTTATTATTTATGTGAAACTCATAAAATACTGATGCTTTTAAAACATCTATTGAAAAAAATGAGAAATAAAATCAGTATTTACCAAATGTACTATGTGTGTGTGTTGTGGGGAAAGGGCAGATAAATTGACCAGGCTAATAATGGCTGAAGCTTCAGCAATCCAGGCCAACTACTTTACTGAGTTTTCCAATGCAGATTGTATTTGTTCTTAAATACAAGATGTTTTTTTAAGAATGTTAACATACTAAGTAGAAGTGAGCTTAAGTTGTTAGGCTAAAGGGAGACCCTGATATTCAGAGGGAGATGAAGAGAACTCAAGAGAACGAAATGATGCAATTTGCAAGAGGTTTATTTGAGCCACCACATGATGTGGCTTCCCCCCCACCCCCAAACCTGTGAGGAACAGCCAGGAGAAACAGAAGGCTGAAGTTTTTAAAGAAGGAGCACAGGAATCTTGGAGGTTGCAAGCTTGGCGACACTAAATTGGATAGAGTAGTTGTCTTTTAAAATGATTGGTTCATTTCAGGTGCCAAGTCCATCTGGTCCCGCCCTGATGTGGGTGGTGGAGCTGTGGTGTCTGGACTGGTTACCAGGCAACGTTTTCTCATATTGCAGATCTGGACACTCCTGCACGGCAGGGAGGAGACCTTTCACATTCCTTTGCAAAGGAGTGGGGTTTTGACTCTATTCACTCCTGCTTTCTGGAAAAGTGCTGGGAAAACTTAGTTTAACATGAGGTATAGAATTTATCAAGAAATTTGTAAAGCTAGCCTGTTCCTTTCAATATTTATAAGCAGCTTTACTTACAACTGATAATTGATTTATTTTGAGTGTTTAGTGTTGAGCAACCACAGTCAACATGAGAAAATTAAATCATTGTGATTTAGACATGAAACATGATTTATATATATTACTTAAAATCTCTTTGTGAAAAATCGTATATTCTTTTAACAATGTAACAATTCGATGTACGTGTTCTTTGTGAGAACTACTTACTATCTCCAAAAATCTGCTTATCCAGAGACCCACATGTTTTTCAGGAGTATTGATAGGCCACCTAATTATGAATTTTGATTGGGTGTTTTTTATTTTCCTTATTTTGTAAACACTTCTGTTGGATCTCTCAAGAACTTTCCAGCTGCTAATTTAAGGAAAGTTGACATCGTAATGACTTCTTCTGTACCACTCTTATGAAATTTCACAGGTAGAAATGCAATGGATCTCATGATGTGTAGAAGTGAAAATACTGTATTTGCCATATTCCAATAGTCACCCAATTTTGTTATATATATATAAAACCTGTTTATCATAACTGGTTTTAGTAAATTCATTTACATCCTCCAATGAATAACTATTTATAAAACAAATTTACATTATTCAATAAGAACCTTCAAGAAAGGAAATACATGTACTCGAATATATTGGAATGAGATACAAAATAGCACTCACAGAAGTGTATATATTTATCTTAATTTTTTAAGGAAAACATTAGTATTTAAACAGCTAATGAAGAACAGCTGGTAACTAAGCATATCCTAACGCTTTAGCAATTAATGACAGGAAACAACAGTTTATTTGCTTATAAGAATTAAGTAGAATTAGTCTCCTGTTGGGAGCCTAGGCTGTCCTGGGACTCAGCTACTGTTTTGCTGAGCAGGAGGGTGTGCACCTATTTCTGGTTGAAAAGGATACAGTGCAGGGTCAAAGATGCTTAGGGTCCAAAATCTGAGCTAGGGAGCAAGGAGGGCCTCAGCCTGCTTGGGCAGGTTGTGGCTGCTTTGTGAGCAACTGGCAAGGGAGACTCATTCAGAGCTCTGAAACTGAGAGAGGCAAAGGTAGGAGCTTGTTTCTGTCCTAGAGGACAAAATGGCTGCTCCGGGGAAAGACAGCTGCTGGAGTCTGCGGATGGACACTAGTGGGTGAAGTACCTTAAGAACACTGGAGGCAGCAATCCAAACTGACAAACATGAATGGTGGAAGCTTGAGGCAGCCAATAGCACATGGCTTCCTGGCCAGAAGTCAAATCCTGGGGATTCGTACAGTTTAAAATTGTTCTGTACTGTAACTTTAGCACAGGGCTCTCGGCTCTCCCAGCTTCGGCGGTGGGGGGTGTGAGCCCGAGCTGCAGCTTATAATTTGTAATAAAAAGATCCTCATGTGGTTTGCAACGGACTCCGCTCCTGGTGGTGGTCTTTTAGGGTATCGTGATTTGGGCACAATATAATCAGTGATGAAGTCTTCAGGGAGGAGGAAAGCCCATCTTTCCCCAGAATACCTAAGTCTCAGATGGTCTTGGTGAAACAGATGATGCTGACTCCCTTTATTTTGTATGAAATAGGGACTTAGAAACCTTGGGTAGTGGAGAGAGTGAATTTGTTTGATTTGATGGAGCTAGGGATGCCAGGGATATTTCATTTACATGAAACAGTACAGTCCTACCACAAGAGGGAGAAAGCAATACGTAATTATCCTATGAATGGGGGAAGAACTCAAGGTATGGTTAAAAGTCATTGATTGAAAGCCGAAACAAGACATCTCATTAGCATAGGGTGGGAATTTCCAGGAATCCACAGGTGCTTGCTGAACAGGTCTCTTATCAGGAAATCTTCCACGAGGCTATGGAACTCTCCTTAGAGAATCTGGGTTTCCCCAGATCAGGCAGAGAGGTAACCCAGCCGAAAAAGCAGTCCTGCTATATTACACCTAGCTCAGAGGCTATCTCGGAATGCCAGACTTCAAACTTAATAGCAGGGTCTCACAAAGTAGTATCATAATTGCAATTATATACCTGTAAACGATGGAATACATATATGCATTTAAAATTCACATTAAATACAATTAAGTTGACACAAAGAATGTGATCCTTTAATGCATCTTAATGAAAAGAAAGTCAAAGGACTATCATTTCTTCTCTATCTGTTTTAAAAGTACAGTTTAGCCACATTCCATTGACCAAGTGCAGGGTATGCAGCCATGAAACCGATGAACCTAAATGATACCTATGCAAAGGAAAAGAAAAAAGTAAGGGAGGAAGAGCAACAGGAAGAGACAGCAAGAAACAGAAAGTATTTAAGACAGAGTGAAATTACAATTACACCACAGTGCACACACCATTACCCTCCTCAAAAACGCATCAGTAGCTATAATTTGACGGGGAAAGACAGGGCCCTGCTCTTTCATGCTGGCCTGACGCTGACAGGTACATTCCTGTGCAGGCCCAGTATAGGCAAGCACAGTAGCTGCAAGTTCAAGATTTCAGTGGCCGTACTTTTGAAAACTATAAAGACAGTTTAATTTATACTGTGTATTACAAACTGTTATGAAGTGTCTTAAGACTAGAAAACTATGAGAAACTCTAATACTGATTTCAAAGAGCTTTTTATTCTTAGTTGGAAATCTGAAAAATGCACCTAGGAAAACAAAATAAATTGACTTAAAGTACTGAATGGTTACTATACAAAATAAATAGTATGGAGGGAAAATAAAAGAACAGGCCCCTCAGCTAAAAAATACAGAATGCAAAATTCCATACCATGTTATTTAAGAACTAAAATTTCAAATAAAATTCAGCACATTCAAACAAAAATAGAAAAAGGAGAAAAAAAACCCCGCAATCATGTAAAAATGTTTAAATGAAGAAATCTCTTAATTCAAATTTAGTTTTGCATTCCAATGTTTCTCTGTAGTCAGAGATACCATGCTATGTTTTGAAAAGAACTAAAGCCTTTAGAGATCACAAACAACCAATTTCACACTACAAGCAGTCATAAATAGAGCTAAATTCCCTTTAGTAATACACTATTTATCTTTGTGCTTCACTGAATTCAAAGAAAAGCATTTTTCAGAGTGTGAGCAATTAACTTCTCTCTTTTTTTTTTTTCTGTTTCAGAAAGGACATTATCAGAAAAGCATGGGATTAGGAAGCTATCAGACTTATTCTTGGTGTATGAAATTTCAATTTAGTGAAACATGTAAAACCCTAAAGGGAGTAAGGGCCCAGAGCAGGGAATCCATTTTGTTTTCACAGTATATTTTCTTCATGTCTTTGCTAACCCAACTGATTTTTCTGCTGAATTCATGTGAATAGGAGTTGGAATTAGGAATTATTCCCTTTTATATACTTTCTTGATTGAGTAGCACAAGAAACAATGGTATGGGAAAAGGATGTGATCATTTTTTTCTACAGAAATTTTTAAAGAGTTTGCAAAGATAGATGTTACTTTGTTGACCCTGAAGACCCAGAATAACACATAAAACCTCAAACATATTATCAACCTAAATATAAATGCTGCTTCCAACATTTTTGATGGATTTTTTTTTAGGATGCTTTCAACCTATTGGCTGCTTTCACAGTATTACTATTATAGTATACACACATACATCCTCCAAACCCCACACATTATTCTTATTGAAGAGTACATATTTCAGGTTAAAGCTATATATTTTCCTTAAGTTGTTAAGATAATTTTATGGGACATGCAAGGCATAGTAACCTTACCTAAATTATTTTTCTTAAATAATACATACGAGGATAGCAAATTGAGTATATAGCTTTATATGATTTTAAGTTATAGTTTTACTTGATTGTAAGGCAAAGTTCAGTTGATAAAGACAAGAGGTATTAAAAAAATTCCCATATAACCAAAACTTATAAGCACTTACATGACAGGGGAGGAAATCCCCTAAAACTTAATATATTAATCAACAAAGCATAAACCAAACACAGTACAGAGCATTGAACTTGGTAGTCAAATATTAAGTTCTTAATATACTACAATAAGTGATATTTCCTTAACATAGATTGCCTCAACACTAGCTTGAGGCAAAGTTATATTCTTCATTTTCATTGATTTAAATATAATAAAGAATAATTAAAATGGGAAAATATAATAAACTAGAAGGCAGAGCATATACAAGAAAATACACTACTAAATTTATCTAGGACTTGTAAGAAACTTTAATTGCTTCTTAATATTTGTCATTCCTGGAGATGCTACAACCCTCAAGTTGGACAGATGAATAAGCAAATAATATATTGGATTTGTGCAAACTCGGGAATGTCAAGTGTTTACACTGCAGCTTTGCATCTGAATTCTGTCAGCCAACCCTTTCAACTCCAAGGATGCACATTTAATCTCCAGGAGATGGGTGTAAGTTGGATCTTGTGTTTTCAGTAAAATTTTGATTCATTGATATGGAATGATATTTACAATGAAGGCTGATTCTTGTCATTAAGGACTCTTAGAGACAATGGTGTTAGCTTGAGAGGTATTGGCCCAAGTGTCAAGATTTGAAACGCTCAAATTCTCATTAGCAAGTAGCCAGTCCCAGAGGCGATTAAGGAAAATCAAATCTTTATAATGACAGAGTGTTTGCTCAGGATGGCCTCTCATTTCTTAAATATACCAGAAACATCTTGTTCTACCAGAATATTCTAAGAAAATCTTTGCAGGCATGTTCTCTACTGCAGTGACAGAACTGCGGCTTTTGATGACCCATTGAATGTGCTAGTGAGTTAATTCAAAAAGCTTATGTTCTTTTTTAATTCTCTCATCTCTTTGATTATGACCATTTTCTCCTCCCTCCATCCCCATCTTCTACATCTCCCTACCACACTTCTTTTCTCCCCATTCACTCTTCCACCATTTCCCTTTAGAAAAAGGCAGGCAATTAAACATGGAATATCAAGTTACAAGAAGATTAGGCACCTCTCCTCATATTAAAGCTGGACTGGGCAACCCAGTAAGAGGACAATGTTCTCAAAGCTGACAAAGGAGTCAGAAACAGCTCCTGCTTCCTCTGTTGTGAGTCCCACAAAAACACCAAGCTACACAATTAAATTATATATACTGAGGACCTAGGTTCTTGCAGGCTCTGTGCTTGCCAGTTCAGTCTCAGTGAGTCCATATGAGTCCAGGTTTGTTGATTCTGTGGGTTTTCTTACGGTGTCCTTGAGCCCTCTGCCTCATACAATCCTTCCACCCTCTATTCAGATTCCCTGAGCTCTGCCTAATGTTTGACTGTCGGTATTTAATTTCTTTTTCCATTTGTGTTTGGTTCTTTCCTAGGTCTCTGGCTTCTGATTTCTGGTTCATGCAGTGTCAGGGGTGGGCTCCCTCTTTTGTCACAGATCTCAAGGTGGACAAGTCATCAGTTAGTCACTCCCAGAATTTCTGTACCATATTTACCCCAGCACATCTTGTAGGCAGGACAAATTGTAGGTTGAAAGTTTGGGGGCTGAGTTGATGTCCCAAACCCTCTATTGGAAGGCTTGACTTTTTATAGGAGATGCTTCATAGGGTGGTATAAGCTTTGTATCCCACATTACTAGGAGGCTTATCTAGGGTCACTTTAACAGATTCATGATAGTTTCCATCGCCCTAGGTTTTTACCTTACCCGAATTGACCCCCAATTCCAGTTATCTCTCTCAGTACTCTCTCCCTCCATCCTCTTTCCACCTGATCCCTTCTATTCCAACCCCCACTTGCCCTCAGTCTTCTTACAATATTATATCTCTCCTTCCAAGGTTCTCCTCACCTGTCAGAATGGCTAAGATAAAAAACACAAATGACAGCTCATGTTGGTGAGTCTGTGGAACAAAGGAGACACTCTTTCATGGTTAGTGAGAGTACAAACTTGCACAGCCACTATGAAAGTGATTATGGTGATATCTGAGAAAACAAAACAAAACAAAACAAACAAACAAACAAAAAAAAACCTCTGCTTATTGGAGTTTTTCCACTTCTGTGGACTCATGCCATTTGGGCAGTCTTGCCATTTTTGCTGAGTGTCGCCACCTCTGTTGCTGTTGCTTGCTGTTTGCTGCTGCTGCTGTGGCGGTTTGCTTTGCTGTTTAAATGGACTGTTGGAATCCGCATTTATCCCCGAAAAACCTAAAGACCCTACTCAGCAGGAAGTAGCTAAATGAGGTCTATAGGCTCTTTCCCTACTAATCTCCTACCTAAGGTCTTTGGGGCATGGAAAGGGAGGTAGAGGGGTTTAAGAACACTAAATAATGTAGGTGTTTGAAAAATCTAAGCCCATAGAGGTCAAAATTGTAGTTCATTATACTCACAGATGGGTAAGATTGCTAATGACAGTTTTCTGCCCCCAAAGGTTTACATAGTATCTTACAGTATGAAAACTAGAGGTCAGTTGTTAATCTCCCTGCTCAGTTCATACTTGATGTCTCCATGCCCTGTGACCAATGTGTGGGATTTCTTCAACAATAAAGTTTTCATACCAAGAGTTGTGGCATTAACCTATATTGTTTTGGTTATTTTAGAAGAACCTTTGAACAGCTTAAGGGAGGAATCCTAAGGCACCCAGCTTTTTCTTTGGCAACCTCTAAGTTTTGCTAGGATCATTAGCCCATATGTAGCATAGCTCTAAATAAATGCATAGACACCATAGACACGGGTGCACAAAGTAGTTACTTTTCCATTGCTGTCATAAACACCAGAGCCAAGGCGACTTATAAAAGGAAGCATTCATGTGGCTTCCAGGGTGCTGAGAGTCTGGCAAGATGGTAAAGTGAGGCAGCAAGCAGCAAACATGACAGCTGGAGCAGAAGCTGTGGGCCTTACATCATGCACTTCAAACAGGAATCAGAGAGTGCACTAAGATGCAACAAAGTCTGTGAAACATCAGTCTGGCCTACAATGACATGTTTCTAAACCTAGCCAAATGGTATCACCAACTGGAGACCAAGGATCTAAACATCTGAGTCTATGAGGGTCTTACTCATTTGAATCAGCACAAAACTTTATAAAAGGTAGATTTCAATACGGATTTTTTTTTCCAAACATCCTTAATTTTAGCTATTTATGCTAGATAGTTTTTTGTCAACTTGACACAAGTCAAAGTCATCTGAAATGAGAAAATAGTGATTGAACACCGAGGGCACAGCCCACTGTGGATGGTGCTACCTCAGGGCTCATGGTCCTGGTTTCTATAAGAAAGAAGGCTGAGCAAACCATGAAGAGGAAGCCAGTAAAGAGTATCCCTCCATGGCCTCTGAATCAGCTCCTGTTTCCAGGTTCCTGCCCTGTTTAAGTTCCAGTCCTGACTTCCTTTACTGTTGAGCAATGATTTGGAAGCATACACTGAATAAACCCTTCCCTCTTCAAATTGCTTTGGTTATGGTATTATATCACAGCAAGGATGCACCTAAGAACACTGTTCTTCTTTGCAGGCTCTTCACATCCCCATTCTTCCATCCATCTTCTTACCTCCATCTCCACTGGAAGATAGCTAAGTAGACATCAAACAGGACAATTTAATTAAAATAGCATAACTAAGAAATTAATGACAAAGACAAGTGATCTGAAGCTTTCAATAATAGCCATACTCTTTTTTTTTCCCTTTTGGTATTCATCCTTTTTTTTTTTTTTTTATGCCCCTTCGTACAGAAAATCATGGAACTGTGTGTGTGTGTGTGTGTGTGTGTGTGTGTATGTGTGTGTGTGTTTTATTTGCTATAATTTAATCCTTCAGTATAATATTCCCAGAACAAATGAGCAAATCATTAGGGTTAGCATATGGGATAAAATAATTTATCCCAGTAATATTAACACTATAACAATTGTCAAAATGATAGAGTATATAAGAAATTGTGGCACAATTTCAAAGATATAAGCAAGGATATTATAAGTAACAACAACACTTAGTAACCCCATTAAATAAATGACTTTAAATTTGGTAAAATTTATTCATGTATACTGAGAAAACTGCATATAAATTGAGTCAATACAGTATTATAGGTAGATCACTTTTAGTCATATTCACACACATAAAATAATATTATGGTAGCAGTTGAAACTAAAGATAACAATCATTAAATATAAATTTATAGCCCATTTATTTTGAGACAAAGATTAATTGTATTTTTTAAATTTTTCTTCAGATATTCTACCACAGTGAAATGAATAAATAAAAACTAAATTAAAAAGAGATGTTGGAAATTCAACATATTAATCTGTTCCTAAAGATTAAAGTAAGCAAACAAATATATATAAGCTATTATTCATAGCAATTCATTCACACAAGTCTTATTATGTAGGTGAATTAACAGTTATTTAATGAATTTCTTAATATGCAAAGAAACAATGTATATTATTCAAAGCAAAAATGAAAAATTGCAAGGACCAAATTGACACCCAGGTAAAAGGCTTATTTCCAAAATTGAATTTACAGAGGAAAGAATATGGTGAATTATTTTAATTTTCAAGGCTTATAGGTTATTTCATGCTATATTACTTTCAGAATCAAGAAGTTTCTGAATAGAGTTTGCAAATATAGAATTTCTTTGATGCTAAAATATATTAGATTTAGAAAAATGTAATTCATAACTTTATATTATATAAAATGCTTTAATAAAATAAATAATTATATTAGGGGTTTACTAAAATAATTTTCTAAGACAACTAATGATCATTTCAATGATTATGGAAGATAAAAAGTTAAAAAAGACACTGATATAATATTTTACATGTTTGTCACTAATTATAAAATCTGATATCATTTTTGAGTAATGCAGATCCCTTGAATATTCCCTTCATTTGTGAATGTTAGCATTGAGTTATTAGATGTGTCACATTTGAAAAACCAACAGAGATTTGGAAATTAGTAAAGAGCCATGGTAATTGGGGTTCTTTAATGGAAGGTAGATAGAGTTCAATGACATAAATGGAAAAAGAGGACTTTATGGAATAGGATGTGTTATGTACGGTGGGAGATGAGAAGACAAGGTCAAGGAGGAAATACGTGGAGAGATAAAACATCAAATGACCTCTGAAAAAACTCATATGACAACTACTACTGTTAAAGTTTCAAAAAAAGAAACCTAAATACATACATATACAAGAAGAACGGAAGTAGACCTACCATGTAATGGTTAATAAACCCGTACTGGGCAGCATGGAATAACAAATATAAAACCCAAGGCCAAAAGTGAGTTAACTCTATTGGAGTTGCTGGCCAGTTAAGGGGCTTTAGATTCACAAGTGTTATAGAATATTGCTAATGCTCTTGTCTACTATAATGAACTTGATGATAAGATCCTATTGCTGAAAACACTATATACTTGAGTCATAGAATATGGAGAAATCAAGATGGTATTGACCTAAAGCTTAGCTTTTATAGTACTAGAAGTTACTGTTCGTACACTAGAAGAGAAAATAATCTTTAATCTAATCCATCTGTGAACTCTGAAATCTACCGTAAAGACCCGCCTGGGAATGTTGGCTTACCGGTATAATAGCATGGGAGTGGATAGATAAGTTGCAGGCCATAGCGGAGCACTTAATATAATTACTTTGCTAATTGACATAGTTGGAAATTGACTGCTAATTGTTCCTGCTTATACCCATACATTAGTGCATTTCTCAAATGTCATCAGGGAGGCTTATTTTTATTTTTATTTTTTTTATATTTTGTAGTAGATTAGCTAAGGGACTCCCTCATGGCCAAGGTGAAGAAAATACATTACTATAAAGGAGTCAGCTTTAAAGGGAACACACACACACACACACACACAGCCCTTGGCAGCTCAGTTTCCAAGTGGGTAGTTTAGTAATGGGAACAGGGACTGTCTCTGACAAGAACTCAGTGGCTAGCTCTTTGACCACATCCCCTTGATGGGTAACAGCCTTACCAGACCACAGAGGAAGAAAATGCAATCAGTTCTGATGAGACTTGATAGACTAGGATCAGATGTAAGGGGAAGAGGACCTCCTCATCAGTGGGCTGGGGGAAGGGCATTGGAGGAGAAGAGGGAAGGAGGGTAAGGTGGGGAGGGGACTAGGAAAGGACTACAATTGGGATACAAAGTGGATACAAAGTGAATAAACTGTGATTAATAAAAAAAATAAATAAAAAGAAAGTTGAGAATGTTACAGAGGATAGTCATATGCCTAAAAGTACATAGAAAGAAGCTCTAATGTGACTCAATGGGTCACATTAGAGAGAAGGAAAAAGAAAAGACACAAAGAAAGAAAAGAAAGACACAAAGTTGTATGGGGGGTGAAATAGAGAGCTGGTCTGAAAGGGGGCTCGATAAGGAGATTCTGATATGACCAAAATAAAATATATAAAATTCTCAAAGAATTAATACAAGTATAACTCTGATAGCATCAATAAATAATCAATAAATAATTATCACAGTTTATGTTAAATAAAAAGAAAAAATTGGAATGTGAATACTGTTATTTAAAAGCTAGTATTTTCTAATATTTTAAATTTATGTATTAAATATTTCTGGCATGAAAATAAGCAAAGCTATCAGCATTTTTCCAATTCAAGAGACTAACCATTACAACTGAAATATTGTTCCTGATACAAAAACAAACTGAATTGTGTATTCTGTTTATAATTTATGACAATTTAGATAAACTCATACTAGAGTTCTATGTCATCAATATGAACCAAAAACCCAGGAAAAAGATAAAGCAGAGGACTGTGCAAAGGTAAAGCGGAGCTTCATCGAGTGCTCATGAACTTCACCATGCTTTAGATTACCGAGCATAAAATGTAAATATTTACCAAAAGGTATCTGATTTTACGGTTATAATTGGTGATAATTGAATATGGAATTTTCAATAGAACTGATGAGAATACTAGTCTTTTTTTTTTTTTTCTAGCAAGAGCTCTTTGATATAGGACATAGTTAAAGTGACTAGAGACGCATTAACTTTGGAAAATATTTATATACTAAAAATCAATGTGGAATTTCTAGTAAAGACATATGAAATCCTACAAATTAATTTGATGGTACACACCTTTCATCCCAATTCTTTTTTTTTCCTACTTTTTTTTTATTAATTACACTTTATTTACTTTGTTTTTTTCTTTTTCTTTTTTTTTAATCTTTATTGTTTATTATTATTAGTTACATTTTATTAACTCTGTATCCCAGCTGTATCCCACTCCCTTATTCCCTCCCAATCCCACCCTCCCTCCCTCAGCTTCTCCCTGACCCTTTCCAAGTCCACAGATTGGGGAGGACCTCCTCCCCTTTCTTTTTTTTTTTTTAATTTTGAATAGAACTTCATTTTGAATTTTATTCAATTTTAATTCAAATAGTATAGTATTGCAGTTATTTTAGGTAACACATTTCTGATCATGAAGCTCTTTTCTCACATATCACCATGCCTTATTTTTTTTTTTTTTCTGGTTTATTTAATTTTTTTTTCTTTTTAGTTACATTTTGTTAACTCTGTGTCCCAGCTGTATCCCGCTCCCTCATTCCCTCCCCAACCCCACACTCCCTCCCTGGTCTCCTCCCTGCCCCTTTCCAAGTCCACTGATAGGAGAGGACCTCCTCCCCTTTCATCTGACCCTGTTTTATCAGGTATCTTCAGGGCTGGCTGCAAAGTCCTCCTCTGTGGCCTAACAGACTGCTCCTCCCCGGGGGGGGGGGGTCAAACAGCCTGCCCTTGAGATCCTGTTAGAAATAGTCCGTGTTCCCCTTACTTTGGAAAACTACTTGGTTACTGAGCTACCACGGGCCACATCTGAGCAGAAGTTCTAGGTTATATCCATAGATGGTCCTTGGTTGAGTGTCAAGTCTCAGAAAAGACCCTGTGCCCAGATATGTTTGGTCCTTGTAGAGCTCCTATCCTTTCCACATCATACTAACTTCCCTTCATCTGACCCTGTTTTATCAGGTATCTTCAGGACTGGCTGCAAAGTCCTCCTCTGTGGCCTAGCAGGACTGCTCCTCCCTTGGGAAGTGGGGAGGTCAAAGATCCTGACATTGAGTTCCTGTCAGAGATAGTCCCTGTTCCCCTTACTATGGGAAACCAATTGGTTATTGAGCTACCACGAGCTTTGTCTGAGCAAAGGTTCTAGGCTATATCCATACATGGTCCTTGGTTGGAGAAACAGTTTCAGAAAAAAACCCTCTGCCCAGATATATATTCACTTTGTATCCCCCCATAAACCCCTCCCTCCTCCACTCCAAACCTCACCCTTCCTCCTCCTTTTTCATGTCTGCCCTTCCCCTCATCCCAATTCTTAGTGAGTAGAAGCAGGCATAACTTTGTGAATTCCAGGGCAGACTGATCCGTGTAGCAAGTTCTAGGCTACCTAGGGCTATGTAGTGATATCCTGGTTCAAAAATGCAAAACAAAACAAAACAAACAAAACTAAGCAAGTGAGAAACCAAGAAAAATTGTATCTATGATATAAATATGAGCAGGCTGATGTGAGCTACCAGATATGAGATCTGGGATCACAGCTCAGGTCCCCTGGAAAAGGAGTATATACTTGTATATACTATCTTGTGTATTTCTTTAAAAATAGCAACCAAAGAATTTCTCTGTTGAGATAAAATTGATAAAATAAATCTAATTATTATAAATAACTGATGAGTTTGGATATATTCTCATATTTGTCAAAATATCATTACACTGAAAGACAGTCCCTCACATGTCCCATATCTTTATGGCAGAGTGGGATGGACAACACTTAACATAAGATCTACTTTCTTTAAATGTTTTAAAAAGAGTTTTGCCTTCATGCATTTCAATGCATCATATACCTGCCTTGTGCTGGAAAGACAGGAAAAAAATGTCAGATCCCTTGGAACTAGAGTTACAAATAACTGTAAATCATGCAAACATTTGTGTCTTGTGTAAATATTCATTAGAGTCGAAAACACGTGTTTTAGCACAGGAGTTTCACAACAAAGTTTCTATGAACAGGTTCTTTACACATTGGCTAGTTTCTTTCCCTAATGGCCATGTCTATTTTCAAGAGTTCATAGATAATGTTGTCATAGCAACAAGGATTGAGCCCACACATGGTTCATCAACAGGACCCTACACTTACAATGAACTCTTTGATTAGAGCCATTGTTGATTAGAAAACCAATAACAGCAGAGACAACCAATAAGCAATCAATATAGCACCATTCTGATGCAAGCAAGTTGCAGGTCAATGACAAAGTACAATTTCCATTATCATCAAGACGACAGTTCTATGATATGGATTGGCTTTCTTTGCACTTACAGCTCTGGCACAATGAATTGCAGGAGAGATACAATGTCTTGCTTCTTATAATTATGGTGTTTAATAAAGTATTTTTTCTGACCAGGGAACAGAAGACATTTTTTACAGTGAGTGAGCTGTGGCAACCAACTCAGGCTTACAAGTTTTGTGTTGTAGTGAATTTTGTGTGCTACAACTGCAAAATGGATATATTTAAATAAGCTCTTACATTTATATTTTAGAATAGTAAAAGCATTATGTCTACATTTTGCATTCATATAAAAGCATATAAGATATTTCAGAGACTTCCTTCATAACCTTTACTGAGTTTATTCTGAATTTTTCAGCTTTTCAAATGATGCCTATTTTGTTTCCCATCATTCAATGAAGGAAATATTGCCGGAGTAATTGCCATTGTCTCCTGTCTTTACTTTCATCTGTGACACTGTCTGCTTTTCTTGTCTCATGGCCTGACATCAGTATGGGAAGTGAAGTGTTTTGTGGTTGTGGTTGTTGTTTTGTTGTTCTTGTTTCATTTGGGTTTACCTGATGATCTGACATGACAGTCTTGTGGGCATGTGTATATAGAGTTTTCTAGAACTGAGTTTCCCTTGCCTTCACTTCATGTCAGGTGATGTATGATATCTGCATGACCTAATTGAGATGCTAATCTTCATATCCTAGTTTGTACACCTAAATGCTAGGATATAAAAAATATGGATTTTCTTCCTAAATGATAGTGTCATGAATTTAGAATGCTTCTGTAAGGACATGAAGCTTTTCCCCATTGCTCATTTATTTATTCACACAGCCATTTATTTATTCATAGCATAAACATGAACATTTATTTTTTTTCTTTGGGTTGTAACTGAGCACTGAATGCTTACTGTGCTGCTCTTTCTCACAGATCTGCTCAATGGGGACTCTTTCAATTGACTCTGGGTTTCTGTTGCAGCCATCCTATTGAAACTTGCACTCTTTTTTTTTTTTTTTTGATACTACCAGACGCTTTAAAGTCTCTTTGTATTTTCATTGACCCAGACCTAGACTGAGGCATAAAATGCAATTTCAAAAGCTTGGTTCATTCAGAGGCTAGGTTAATAAACATTACTAAAAAAAATGCAAAGAGATTTTGATATTCTTTAGGGAGTAGATATACTGTGTTTTCAGATACCCAAGAGGTTGCTGTATCATAATATTGGTAAGTGGGATATTTTTTGTCTTTAAAGGGAAGTAATTCTGTAAATTGTGTCCTTAAATGGCAAGTGAAATATTGTAGACTGTGTTGAATTTGAAGTGTGATGAGGTAGAGCTAAAATTTCCAGGCAAAAACTTTTCTACTTTTAGAATGCTTTCAGTTACAAAAATCACTTGACATAAGAATCCAATAGGAGATCTGGTTGCCCGGAAGGTCCAGGTGGTGTCTGTGAGTGGCTACTGCTACTGCCCAGAGCTCATCCATTGGCTTGCCCCCTGGAGGTGGCAGCAGCAGAATGCAGCTCCTAAACTGCCCACTGCAGACAGTCCATGTAATCTGAAGGCAACAACACCAGACTCCTGGCTTTTTTGTCTGTTTGTTTTTACTGCATCCTGCTATACCATCTTCTTCGTTTTTATTGGTTTCTGCTTCAAGTGTGTTTCACAACATCTGCTAGGTCCACTTCTGTCTTGGCATCTGGGGACGAAACACTACTCATCTCTATGACTGAATCATAACTTACTTTAAGATCACATTAACTCACTACCCGTTCTTATCTTACTTTTAATGATTGTCTGTAGTCAATCTGCCCTGATAAACCTCAGATGGACTCTGAGGTCATGGGCACGTAAATGGCACACATGATAGCATCTACAAAATATTAATTCCATTGTGACCGTGTTAAGTTGTAAACAATTTATAGAGTAACTTTTGGCTTTACCATGACTAAAAGCATAATATTTCTGAGTAGAACACGACTTAGCACAAACACATGGATGAGCAAGTGTGTGAAAGTACGTTGCTCTTCAAAAAATAAAAAAATTGATCATTGAATCTCTATGCAGGAAGGGGATAAATGAAGAAAAACCTGAAATTATCTTTAAAGTGTATGGTATTCTGGACCACACAGCATAGTTGAAACCCTTTTGCATATGATGTAGTGTCAAAACGCATTTCATTTTTACATTCATTCCCAATAGTTTTTGGAGCTATTTATCTTAAAGATCACAAACATTTATCTATCAGGAATATTTGAGTCATTTTAAAAAAGCATTTTTTCTTTTACTTCCTGAACAATAGATTCAAGATGAAGACCAGCTCTTGTGGCTATCTAAAGTCATTCTTCACATTAAAGAAAAGCTTATTTATTGATTATACCAAGTTCTAAGGTTTAAGTGAACAAGATGACCCAAAACAATGACTTGAAATGTTTTCAACTCTTATGTTTTTTTTTTTTAATTTTATAAAATGTTAGTGGAAAAGACCTCTCATTTTGCCCTAACAGTACCTTATATACTTTATGTATAATGTCAAGTAATCGGTCATATATGGTGATTATCCTAGGATATAAGCTTATGTACCAACTGAAGTTATCGATGTTGCCTTCAAAGTGGATGAGACTTCATCGACATTTCTCCTTCTTTAACTGTAGGCCCTGTGTCTGAACTGACATTAAACCCAATTGTGTTTAGTCCACATGTCTGCTGTTATAACACAATCACAGCTATCTCCTGCAGAAGGCAGGCTTTTTAATGAGATCTTTCCAATAGATCACATCGTTGGTGGTCACGACATCACTTTTCCAAATGTTTTGAGTACGTGTGGATTTATTTCATTTGTATTTTATAGTTAGACACAGAAAAACTAAACCAAACATTGTCTGAGCTTCCACTGATAAAATTCATAGTTACAAAATAATATAAGTTATTCATTATAAATATATACATGTTAAGGCATAAAAGTAGTAGTGCAGTTAGCAAACTCTGACACTATAACTCTAGTAACCATGAGAGTTTTATCATGTTCCCTTAGTAAAATTACAGTGCCAATATTTTCAGCATCAGAAAGGTATTATGTAAAGAGCTCAGTATAAGCCAAGTAATTAGTTTTCAAAAATTCATAAATGAATTTTATTACACGTTTGAATTTTACTCTAAATTACACAATTTAAAATGAAAATGTTGATTTTATGGTGTGTTGGTATACAAACCCAAGAAAAGCTCCATAAGATTAGTCATTTGAATGAACATATCACATGTAATTTACATCTCACGTATTTTTGTGACTTTTGTCCTGAATAAATTTTTTTATTTGAAATGTCAGTAAAATTCTAATACATAAAACCAATAAATTCAGAATGGCCTTGGGTGAGTGTGATTTGGTGAGGATTAAAGAGACAAATATGCACTACTGTACCTGTAATTTACAGAGAATACAATTTTATCAAAATTCAAGATTACAATATTCTGAGTTTGATATGTTTAAATTGTTTCTTTTTGTATTTTGAGATTATAACTGCATCATTCCCATTTCTCTTTTTTACCTCCAAACCTTCCCATATGCATTCTGGTTCTCTTTCAAATTTATGACATTTATTTTTTTATTAATTGTTGTACATTGTGTGTGTGTAGCCATAAATACAACCTGCTTAGCCCATAATACTGTAAGTATATATTTTTAAGGATATGTTTAGTATTTTCACTATCAATGAAGAGTATTTAGCTTACTTTCAACATTCCTTAGTTACTTTCAGTTATTTAATTAGGGTTGAGAACTTCAGGCCTTTTCCCAACCCCAGTGTTAGCATGTCTCTGGTGTCATTTTTCAGCTCAAGGAAAAGTTTTATTTTTGTTTATTTATTTTTTTAATATTGAAGAAATTGTCTTGGTATAGTACCAGGCTTAACATGACCTCCTGTAGATCTTTGAATATCTTTCTTTTTTTGGCCTGGTTAGTGCTCAGATTTTAGATATATTTCAACACAACTGAATTTATTTTAAGTCACTTCATTATCAAGTTATAATCATTTTTCTTAAATATGGAGCTCAGGAGTTTCCACAGTATTCACAGTGCATAGTAAGCAATTAATAAGCACAAAGTTTCATAAAGATCATCAATAAAATAAATAATAATAGATAAATAATATGATAATGTATTTATTATTATAATACATGTTGTAATTAATAATAATTATTGCTACCATGATTTCTTTTGCATAAGAGCTTGTGTACAGGTAAATAATAGAATAAAAATGTATTGAAAGTTAAGTTCAAAACTGTGGGAGATTAGAAGATAATTTTCTCAAGATGATGAAGATATATATTTACCATTTAAAAGGGGATATGATTCTGGATGTTCTGTATCAACTGCACACAAATGGATAGATCAATTGAAGACTGATTTCATTTGAGAGGAAAATCTCCACAAAGTTTCCTTGATTTGAGATGTTTCTGATGACCTTTTGTCTATTTTTTTACCTTCTGAATCTCTTGTGATTACTTTGTTCCATATTTTAAACATGTTCCTTAAGTCTTGCTTAGAAACAGCACTTAATTAATAAAAATAAAAATAAAAAAATAAAGCCAGTAAAATCTGGAAAAAAGAAGAAACTGCATTTAGTTTTAAAGTAACAAGGTTGTGAGTTGAGTAATAGTGCCTTAGTAAATGTTTTTATCTTAAATATTGTTAATTGCTTTTTAATAGTATTTTCTAGCTCAAAATTAATAGACCCACTTCATGAAAGTGAATTAAACAGATGTAATTATATAAAGCCTCAAGGATGTTTTGCATAATATTTATGTCAATGTATTTCAGCTTTCCAATTAAGGCATGCTTTGTGTAATTGTTGGTAAACCCATATAAAAGAAAAAAGATTTTGTTAATATAACTACTATCCACATATTTTATTTCTGTGTTTTAAACAGAATTGGTCATGGGATATAGCTCAGTTTTAGAGTGCTTTTTTAGCATGGTCAGGGGTTGAAGGACCAGCAAAGGACATCAAAACACATTAATAAAAAGTACTTCTTCTGGTATGTAGACTAGTAGTTAAAGTACAAAACAGCACCAAGTCTACATTCAACAGAAGGCTGATATCCAAAATATATAAAGAACTAAAAAAAAAAAAAAGAAGAAGAAGAAGAAATACTAGACACCAACGACATCAACAAAGCAAGTAACTCAATGGGGACACATATTTAAACAGGGAATCTCAACAGAGGAATCATTAATGCCTGAGAAGTACTAAAAGAGTTGTTCAACATCATTAGTCATTAGGGAAAAGCAAATCAAAATGACTCTGAGGTTCCATCTAACACCCATCAGAATGACCAATCAAAAACTCAAATGATAGTACAAAAATGTGGAACAAGGGGAACACTCTTCCATTTCTAATGGAAGTGCAAATTGGTACAGCTACTTTGGAAATCAATTTCATGGTTTCTCAGAAAACTGGTAATCAGTCTACCTCAAGACCTAGATATACCACTCCTGGGTATATACCAGAAAGGTGCTCTACCATACAAGGACATTTGCTCAATTATGTTCATAGCAGCTTTAGTTGTAATAGCCAGAACCTGGAAAAAACCTAGAAGTTCCTTAACCAAAGAATGGATTAAAAAATGTGATACATTTACACAATAGAATACTGCTCATCTATTAAAAGCAATGACATCTAACAGACACCCAGCCTCCAGACCAGAGCAGTGCCCCCAGGCGCCAACTCAAACTAGGTGCACATTCTCCAGGTCCAGAGCGGAGCACTCAGCCTCTGGCCCAGAGACTTGCTGAGTGCACCTCCCACTTTCCCAGACAGAACTGTGCGCCCCAGGATAACAGACTGAGTTTCCCTGTTGGGAGAAAACCCCACAGCTAGGGAACCAGCAGTTTCTTCAAGAGGACTATACATGGAAATTTAGTGAGCAGCAGCACACTAAATTTATAACAAGAAACCCAGCAGTGGGGCAGTTGTCTTGAGAAATTCTATGGGTAAGAGGAGATCCCCCCCTGCCTAACATAGACCACAGCTACTACTCAGGGCTATAAACCTGAGGTGAGCAGTGGCAACTCCTGAGAAACACTGGCCATACAGTGACCATAACCAAAAAGCAGAGAAGGACTCCTTCAGGAAAAATCATCTTCCGGCCAAGGTAGGATACTCCCTACCTCAGGACTCCAGGAAGCACAGACACTAACAGCCAACACCTAAATCAGCCCAATGGGTAGAGGTCAGCGTAAAGGCTCAACCAACAAAAGACAGAGCAATATGGCATCTCCAGAACCCAGCCATCCAGGGGTGAACAGCCCTGAACAATGCAGCAAAATAGAAAATCAAGAAGATGACCTTACATCTATGTTGATGAAGACAAAAATAGAGGAAACAAATAAAATACGTAAAGAATTAGAGGAAGATAAAACCAAACAGATCATGGCTATCCTTAAAGAAATGGAGGAAGATAAAGACAAGCAGATTAGGGCCATCCGTGAAGAAATATGGGAAGATGCAGCCAAACAGCTTGTGGCCTTCAGAGAAGAAATAATTAAATCACTGAAAGAAATCAAAGAGACAGAGTTGAAGAAACTAAAAGAAAAAGAGGAAAATACAAGCAGGCAGGTGAAGGAAGTAAACAAAACAACTCAAGACCTGAAGATAGAACTAGAAAAATTAAAAAAAAAAAAAAACACAAATGGAGAAAATAATGGAGAGGAAGAATTTAGGGAAGAAAACAGGAAATACAGAGGTAAGCATAAACAACAGACTACAAGAAATGGAAGAAAGAATCTCAGGTGTAGAAGATACAATGGAAGAAATCGATGTATCTGTCAAAGAAAATGTTAAATCCCAAAAATTCCTAACACAGACCGTCCAAGAAATCCAAGACAATATGAAAAGACAAAACCTAAGAATAATAGGAATAGAGGAAAAAGAAGATTCCCTTCTCCAAGGCCCAGAAAATATTTTCAACAAAATTATTGAAGAAAATTTCCCCAAGTTAAAGGAGAAGCCAATAAGGATACATGAGGCCTACAGAACACCCAACAAATTTGACCAGAAAAGAAAATCCTCCCGCCACATAATAATCAAAACAGTAAATATACAGAGCAAAGAAAAAATACTAAAAGCTGCAAGGGAAAAAGGCCAAGTAACATATAACGGCAAACCCATTAGAATCACACCTGACTTTTCAACAGAAACTATGAAAGCCAGAAGGGGCTGGACAGATATCATGCAGACCCTAAGAGAACACAGATGTCAACCCAGGCTACTATACCCTGCAAAACTCTCAGTCCTCATAGACGGAGAAAACAAGATATTCAATATCAAAAACAAATTTCAACAATACGTACACACAAATCCAGCATTACAGAAGATACTGGAAGGGAAAATACAACCCAAGAAAATTAGCTTCTGTCAAGAAAACACAGGAAATAATTAACCTTACTACAGCAAAACAAAAAGCAACCAAGCACACAACCTTATGAACACAGCCAACATCAAAATCAAAGGATCTAACAGCCACTGGTCATTAATCTCTCTCAACATCAATGGACTCAACTCTTCAGTAAAAAGACACAGATTAACAGAATGGATACGTAAACAACACCCAGCAATCTGTTGCATACAAGAAACACACCTAAGACACAATGATAGACATTATCTGAGGGTAAAAGGTTGGAAGAAGACTTTCCAAGCAAATGGACCCAAGAAACAAGCAGGAGTAGCCATCCTAATATCTGATAAAATAGACTTTCAACCAAAATTAATAAAAAGAGATAAAAAATGAAGGATACTTCATACTCATCAAGGGAAAATTCCACCAGGAAGACATCACAATCCTGAACATCTATGCCCCAAATACAAGAGCACCCACATTTGTAAAAGAAACATTGATAAAATTTAAACCACATATAGATCCCCACACATTAATAGTGGGAGACTTCAACACCCCACTCTCAACAAAGGACAGGTCAACAAAACAGAAATTAAACAAAGAAACAACATCTCTGACAGAGGTCATGAATCAAATGGACCTCACAGACATTTACAGAACTTTACACCCAGACACAAAAGAATTTACCTTCTTCTCAGCACCTCATGGAACCTTCTCCAAAATAGACCATATAGTTGGTCACAAAGCAAGCCGCAACAGATACAAGAAGACTGAAATAATCCCTTGTATCCTGTCTGATCACCATGGAATAAAGCTGGACTTCAACAACAACAGAAATAGCAAAAAGCCTAAACACACATGGAAACTGAACAACTTGTTACTAAATGAGAGCTGGGTCAGGGAAGAAATAAAGAAAGAAATTAAAGTCTTTCTAGAACTCAATGACAATGAAGACACAACATACCCAAACTTGTGGGACACAATGAAAGCAGTGCTAAGAGGAAAGTTCATAGCACTAAGTGCCTTCAAGAAGAAATTCGAGACAGCTCATTCAAGCAACTTAATGGCCCACTTAAAAACCCTAGAAAAAGGAGAAGCAGACACACCAAAAAGGAGTAGACGGCTGGAAATAATCAAACTCAGGGCTGAAATCAATCAATTAGAAACAAATAAAACAATTCAAAGAATCAATGAAACCAAGAGCTGCTTCTTTGAGAAAATCAACAAGATCGACAAACCCTTAGCCAAGCTAACTAAAAGGCATAGAGACACAACCCAAATCAACAAAATCAGAAATGAAAAGGGGGACATAACTACAGACACTGAGGAAATCCAAACAATCATTAGGACTTACTTCAAAAGTCTATACTCAACAAAATTTGAAAATCTAAATGAAATGGACAATTTTCTTGATCGATTTGACTCACCAAAGCTGAATCAGGACCAGGTATATCAATTAAATAGTCCTATATCCCCCAAAGAAATAGAAGCAGTCATCAAAAGTCTCCCATCCAAAAAAAGCCCAGGACCAGATGGTTTCAGCGCAGAATTCTACCAGACCTTCAAAGAAGAGCTAACTCCAATTCTCTTCAAACTATTCCACAAAATAGAAACAGAAGGAACATTACCAAACTCATTCTATGAAGCCACAATCACCTTGGTACCTAAACCTCACAAAGACTCAACAAAGAAAGAGAATTTCAGGCCAATCTCCCTTATGAACATTGATGCAAAAATACTTAACAAAATACTCGCAAACCGAATCCAAGAACACATCAAAGATATTATCCACTATGACCAAGTAGGCTTCATCCCAGAAGCAGGGGTGGTTCAATATACGGAAATACATCAATGTGATCCACCATATTAACAAACTGAAAGAAAAAAAACCACATGATAATCTCCCTAGATGCTGAAAAAGCATTTGACAAAATCCAATATCCATTCATGTTTTAAGTACTGGAGAGATCATGGATACAAGGCACATATCTAAACATAGTAAAGGCGATTTACAGCAAGCCTATAGCCAACATCAAACTGAACGGAGAGAAACTTAAAGCAATCCCACTGAAATCAGGGACAAGACAAGGCTGCCCACTCTCCTCATATCTCTTCAACATAGTGCTGGAAGTCCTTGCTAGAGCAATAAGACAGTTGAAGGAGATCAAGGGGATACAGATGGGAAAGGAAGAAGTCAAATTATCACTATTTGCAGATGATATGATAGTATATATGAGTGACCCCAAAAACTCTACCAGGGAACTCCTACAGCTGATAAACACCTTCAGCAAATTGGCCGGATACAAAATTAACTCAAAAAAATCAGTAGCACTCCTGTATACAAAAGACAAAAGGGCTGAGAAAGAAATTAGAGAAACAACACCATTCACAATAGCCACAAATGACATAAAGTACCTTGGTGTAACCCTAACCAAGCAAGTCAAAGACTTGTATGAAAAAAATTTCAAGTCTCTGAAGAAAGAATTAGAGGAAGATATGAGAAGATGGAAAGATCTCCCATGCTCATGGCTTGGCAGGATTAACATAGTAAAAATGGCCATCTTACCAAAAGCAATCTACAGATTTAATGCAATTCCCATCAAATTGCCAACACAATTCTTTACAGACCTGGAAAGAAAAATTCTCAACTTTGTATGGAATAACAAGAAACCGAGAATTGCTAAAACAATCCTCTACAATAAAAGATCTTCTGGAGGTATCTCCATCCCTGATCTCAAGCTGTACTATAGAGCAACAGTTATAAAAACTGTATGGTACTGGCATAGAAACAGAATGGTGGATCAATGGAATCGAACAGAAGACCCAGAAATAAACCCACACACTTATGGACACCTGATTTTTGACAAAGATGCCCAAACCATACAATGGAAAAGAGATAGCATCTTCAACAAATGGTGCTGGTCCACCTGGATGTCTACATGTAGAAAAATGAAAATAGATCCATACTTATCACCCTGCACAAAATTGAAGTCCAAGTGGATCAAAGACCTCAACATAAAACCAGATACATTACATCGGCTAGAAAAAAAGTGGGGAATACCCTAGAACTCATTGGTACAGGAAAAAACTTCCTGAACAGAACACCAACAGCACAGGCTCTAAGAGCAACAATTAATAAATGGGACCTCATGAAATTGAAAAGCTTCTGTAAAGCAAAGGACAGCATCATCAAAACAAAGCGACTGCCTACAGATTGGGAAAGAATCATCACCAACCCTTTATCTGACAGAGGATTCATATCCAATATATAGAAAGAACTAAACAAGCTAAAAAGCAATAAACCAAGTAATCCACTTAAAAAATGGGGAACAGAGCTAAAGAGAGAATTCTCTGTAGAGGAATATCCAATGGCAGAGAAGCACTTAAATGCTCAACCTCATTAGCCATTAGGGAAATGCAAATCAAAACAACATTGAGATTTCACCTTACACCCATCAGAATGGCCAAGATGAAAAACTCAAGGGACAACACATGCTGGAGAGGTTGTGGAGAAAGGGGAACCCTTCTCCACTGCTGGTGTGAATGTAAACTGGTACAACCACTCTGGAAATCAATCTGGTGCTTTCTCAGACAACTAGGAATAGCACTTCCTCAAGATCCAGCCATACCACTCCTAGGCATATACCCAAAAGAGGCTCAAGTACACAACAAGGACATTTGCTCAACCATGTTTGTAGCAGCTTTATTTGTAATAGCCAGAAGCTAGAAACAACCCAGATGCCCCGCAACTGAAGAATGGATGCAGAAACTGTGGTACATCTATACAATGGAGTATTACTCAGCAATGAAAAATAAGGAAATCATGAAATTTGCAGGTAAATGGTGGGACCTGGAAAGGATCATCCTGAGTGAGTTGTCCCAGAAGCAAAAAGACACAAATGGTATATACTCACTCATATAAACATACAATATAGAATAAACCCACTAAAATC
Organism: Psammomys obesus; assembly: GCF_907164565.1. Lineage (NCBI taxonomy): Eukaryota > Metazoa > Chordata > Mammalia > Rodentia > Muridae > Psammomys > Psammomys obesus. The sequence continues at coordinate 14,654,013 of NW_026585689.1, forward strand.
TGTACATCTATACAACTAAGCAAAAGAGAGGACCCTAACTAAAATGTTCAATCCCCATCCTGAAAGGCAAAGAGGATGGACATCAGAAGAAAAAGAAAATAGGAAACAACCTCGGAACCTGCTACAGAGGGCCTCTGAAAGCGAGAAGAAAACAGGAAACAACCTTGAAACCTGCCACAGAGGGTCTCTGAAAGCTTCTGCAGTATAGACTGTCAAAGCACATGCTGAGCCTGATGGCCAACTGATGGGCAGAGTGAATGGAATTCTATGTAAGAAGTGGGAAATAGTAAGAGCTGGAGGGGACGGAAACTCCACAAGGAAAGCAATAGAACAAGATAATTTGAACACAGGGAACTTCCCAGAGAATCATACTCCAACCAAGGACTATTCGTGGAGATGACCTGGAACCCCTGCACGGGTGTAGCCCATGGCAGTTCAGTGTCCAAGTGGGTTACATAGTAATGGGAAGAGGGACTGCCTCTGACATAATCTGATTGGCCTGCTCGTTGATCACTTCCCCCTGAGGGGGGAGCAGCCTTATCAGGCCACAGTAGAGGACAATGCAGCCACTTTTGATGAGAACTGATAGACTAAGATCAGAAAGAAGAGGAGAACCTCCCCTATCAGTGGACTTGGGGAGTGGCATGCATGCAGAAAGGGGAGGGGAGGAGGGAGGGGCTTATGGGGGGATACAAAATGAATAAAGTGTAATTAATAAAAAATTAAAAAAAAAAAGAACCAGTGTTTTGTTTAGAGGTTAAAAGTTTAGTATAGTGCCTTAGAATTTTTTTTTCCTAAAAATTGTTAATTGTGTTTTAATATTTTCTAGTTCAAAATCAAAAGATTCACTTTATGAAAGTGAATTAATAAGATATAATTATATAAAGCCTCAAGGATGGTTTGCATAGTATTTATGTTGGAGAATTTCAACTTTCTAATTAAGGCATGCTATGTGTAATTTTTGGTAAATGCATGCAAAAGAAAAAAAAGATATTGTTAACATAACAACTATGCATATATTTTATTTCTGTGTGTTTTAAACAGAATTAGGCCTGGTATTCAGCTCTACTTTAGAGTGCTATCCTATGGTAATCAAGGTTCTGGGTTCAATTGAAGACATCAAAGACATATTAATATAAAATTATTCTTCTTGTATGTAGAGTATTAGTTCAAAAATCTCTCAGAACTAAAAAAAAAAAAAAAAAAAAAAAAAAAAAAAAAAAAAAAAAAAAAAAACCTCAAAAAAACCCAAAAACAAGGAAATATATATTTAAATAGCCTGCCCAAAGTTTGCATTTTTGAATGGTCATTTTGATTGATTTTAGATGTGCTTATTAATTTAAAAATTAATTCACTGACTATGGAATATTTTTACTGAAATAAACATTCCAAAGATGATAGTGATCATGCTCGTTTAGTTTTGAAAAACACAGCAATTAATTTAACATCTTTGCATTCAACAATTAGTATCCATTCTTTAGTTGAGGGACATCTAGGCCATTTCCAGATTCTAGCTATTATTTATAAAGTTGCTATGAACATAGTTGAGCAAATGTACTTGTTGTATGGTTGAGCAACTTTCAGATATAAGCCCAGGAGTAGTATTGCTGGATCTTTTTCCATCACTATCTTTACCTCCATTGTCTCTTATTTCACATTTTCCATATTTGTACAATGAACAATCACACTAGCTTATTACAGAATTAAATTAATCTCATTTTATTTGGCAAGAAATCAATGTGTCACTTAGTGAGATCTTTCCATATTTGCTTCAAGTCAACTTATAATACTCACTGTGTAGTCTATTTTTGAAAACCAAATTTGATGTTAATAAACAGATATTATTTCAACCTATTATTAATTACTGCAAATCCAAATGTAGTAAGCAGTTTTAAATACTTCTTTTATATACTTAAAGCCTATATTTTGACAAAATCTTAAAGTTTAAAAATCTTTTTGGTTGGTGTTTTCATTCTTTTACAAAATAACTTAAGGGGTCTATAGTTAAAAATTAACAAAAGGATAATAACAATATAACATACTGTTTAATCAGGAAGAATTTATAAGGCTATTTGTGAGTTTTATTAGTTGCTTATTATATAAAAACCCTTCTTCTTTGAATTAATTTAATTCAAACCCATTAAATAGGAAATAGGTGATACCATATTATTTTCTTTTGAAACAGATTTTTTTCTACAATATATTCTGATTATAGTTTTCTCTTCCTTAGCTCCTCCCAGATCCTCCTTACAAATTTACTGACCAAAATCTACACCTTTCTTTCTGTCTCTCTTTAGAACACTGCAATCAGTGTAGAAACATAATTCTATATAGGGCGTTGAGTCCTTATCTTCTGTCATTTTATTGTATATGAAGTGTTATCTGTGTTAGAAAGTTTTATTTTTATTCATAGTATTCATACCTTTTATTTATTTTTATGGATTAATTTCACAGGATATTTCATCATAATAATAATGATGATTGAAGATTTTCATTAAGGGTGAATACAAATATTTTTGTTTCCTCAGATGAGGGAATGAGATGAGAACCGTTTCCAAACCTCTCCAGTTCTTTTTGAACTGTGGCTGGCTGGTTCAACTCAGCTGTTTTGGCCCAAACTCCTCTAAGGCTGACTGATTCAAACTGGCCTCTCTTGGCTTCTGACTTCAGTCAGAATTCATTGCTCTGCCTGGCTTCAAACCAATTCTGACAGTATGTTCTAATCTTCTGGCTCCTTCTCATTCTCTGGATTTTCCTGTCTTCACATGGACATGAACCATGAATGTGGTCCCTTCCAGAGAAGCCATGGTACTCAATTATAATTCTTCTACAGATGAGAGCACATATCCTCTTAGCTTTGTATGAGAAAGCACTGCTTAAGCTCAACTACTGGAACACATGGTCTCTAGTTAGTAGCACTGTGTGGAGAGCTTTAGGAGTGTGACCTTGCTGGAGAAAGTGTGCAACGGAGGGAAAATAACAAGTTAAAACCTGTACCACTCTCAATTCACTTCTCTGACCTTGATTTCTGATGAGCATGTATGTTACCCCTTTCCTGCCACCATACTTACTGTGTTTTGTATGCCTCCAAGACCTGATAGACTCACATCACTCTGGAAATATTAGCCTACCTAAAGCTTTTTATCTTACTTACCGTGTGGACGGTATTTTATTTCAGCAACAGCAAAGTAAACAGCACAGAATTTGCAGAGTGTGTTAATTGGTCTTTTTACTATTAGTTTTAACAAATTTCATTTTTGAAATTATGATTATTGTTCTTTTTTTGCTGTTAATCAGGTTAAGGCTTTTTTTCGTTCTTTTTTTCTTTTGATATTTTGTTGTTGTATAGAGATGGTCTCATTATACAGCCTTGGCTGCGCTTAAAGTACGGATTCTTGTGTCTATACTTTTCTGAGTATGGGCACGATAGGCCAATCCCTCCATACAGGACATGTTGATTAGGATTTTTATTATGTGTAAATGCTGAGTTTTGTTAGAGAACTTTATCACATCTATAAAACATGGATACTTCTTTATCCATGTAGCAGTGATGAACTACTTCATTGATTTTTAAGTACTAATCTTCTTGACAGGATTAAATTAACTACGAAAATTATTTTTAACATTATTAGATTTAGTGTTTCAATATAAAGTCAAGAACATGTCTATTTATATGTATACAACACCCTCTCACACACATGTGTACCGTTTTATTTGACTATGTTTATGGGTATACCCAGTATAATACTTGATTCAGATACTCCTGCTTTATTGTGGGGACTGTAAATGAAGAGTTTTAGCTAGTTATGTATCTTACAACGAGCTTCAATCCATACCTGAGTGTCTCTTCTCCACAGAGATCATTTCTTCGTTGTCACATTTGTTCCCAATGTCAGCCTGCTTTTGCTGTTCACTGGCTGAACTGAAGAAGGAAAGGACAGTGTTTCTGAAGATTTATATTGTATGCAGGGCCTTTGCCTTCATGCCTTAATATTGGGAATTGCACCTGGCAGTCTGTTCTCCAGTGTCCTGCCCAGATGAGCAAGTTCTTATATCCAATATCACCTTAATTGGATCAGTTCTTATTTCAGTTTCAGGATAGACTGCTTCCTGTGAACTTCTCATTCTACAGTGTAAGGAAAACTCATTGTTTCATGTAGGTTCTTTTTGTGTGTGTGTATGTGTGTGTGTATGTTTGTGTGTTTATGTTTGGAAGGAAAAAAATGCTATTTCTAGGTAATAAGAATGACATATTTCAATAGAAAAAAGGTTCTATTTACCTTCAAATCTTTGAAAACTCTAAATAAATCACTCTAATTTTGAAAATCATTAGTTATCAGTTGTGCAATACTCATAATAATATTTTCTGCAGTCATAATTTAAATGTTCTGTGATTCACTGTATACTTGGCAAATTCTATGTTTATAGAAAAGTAATACTGTGAACATGGAAATGTGAGTAAGTAGTAATGTAGAAAGGTATCTTAGAAAATATCTGTCAAGGGTTTACTATGTTAGGCAAATGAATCATTCAAAAAAAAGGTTAATTTTTTTCTTGGATTTGTACCTCTACAGATTAATCAGCCACATTTAAGTTAACCATTAAATTAATATATGTGAAAGTAAAACCGAACATCTGACACTTGATAATTTTAAATAATTATTTGCTATTTTTAAACTAATATACAAATTCAGTGATAAAGTACCATGTGAAAGGTTGAGAAGTTAAAAAAAAAACAATGAAGAAGCATGATGATTCTACATATTTATAATTTATATTAAATTACAAAATACAACAACTGAGAGTTATTGGTTGAAACACCGTTAATAAGTTTCCCTAAGAATCTAGCATCAGTCATAATTCACACATCAGACTTTATTTGTACATATCTCAGCCTAACATGCAGTAAATGTCTGTATATATATGAGCAATAGGTATGTAGCAACATAATGTTTGATTATGAACTTCCAGGATTTTATATTGTGTTCTCACTTTAGTGAAATTCTACTCCATTTATTTTCAGATATGGAATGCAAAATGTCTTTAAAAGTCTAGCATGTTTTATTCTTCACTCACATATGTATTCAAGCAAGCACTTAACTGCATCTCTATCATAAAAGAAAATATTAGCCATAAAATGTTGACGATGGTGTAAATGAAATTTTGAATAGCCTATGGAATTGTGTCCATTTTTTTTTTGTAATTCTTATGATTTTATCACTGTTGAGACATAATTTTAAAAGGGAATATCTGTGATTATGTAAACTGGAAGATACACATTCCAGTTAAAGAATAAGTGGTATAATTTTACTTAAAATTTTCATAGTGGTTTTAGTATGCTTTAATGCATTTATGAATAAAATCACAAGTTTAATGAAGTAATCTTTGGATTATCATTGCACCATGGAAATTAAAAACGTATGCCTTTCCAAACATTTAACTAAAGGAAGTCATTGGTCTTTCCATGAATAAAGTCCAAATGGATGTTGTTTTAAAGCATTAACTGCTGCACCAAACTCTTCCTAATAACCCTACTTAATGGCAAACCATTTTATCTAGTCACCTGGGATGTGTCCTTTATCAATATCTCTTGTCTGTGAGCATGACAGTCTTTTTTTGTAAGGAGATATTAACATTTATTATTCTTTAGTGTATGCATTTTTTCAAATGTGTTTTTCATTTATGAGGCCACCACTGTGTTCAATTGAATTTGTAATCACTTCAATTGTTGTATTGAAACAAATAAGCTTATTCCATTGTCTTCCTAAAACATATTTTATTATTCAAACAAATAAATGTGATTTCATTAGTGAGCCTTTGAATTGTATGACAAAGAATGGAATGTATGATGGATATTACTACTCTTTTATGCCCACCTATTCTACAGAGAAAATTTTATTTGTAGATTTAATAATATCCTTTCATATTTTGAATATCTTTGTATTTTTGAATATTTTAGATCATATTAAACTTATATTATTATATTTTGAGATACGTCCTGAGAATTTTTGTTTTTATTTACCTTGGAAGTTCAGCATAAAGTACCTGAAAACATACCTTTTAAAGAAATCACAGAATGAAAGAGAATGAAACATTCTTCAGCATTATTTTGGTGTTATTTTACTTACTTTCAATTTTTGGATTATACTTCAGTAGTCAAGAATATGAAATATTGATGTAATGATAGACAAATATAAATCATACAAAAATTGGAGTGTAGAGAAATTTTAATCCAGCCACATGGCTTTTCTGATCACATCCAAAGACCTTCTAGGTCTGTGTGATCTTGCTGGAATGCAAACATGCCCTTAGCAGGTTTCATTCTCCTGGCTAGAATATAGACACTCCGTAAGCGCACAGCTTTAATTCCAACCAATGATATCTAATTGAGGGGCAGACAAAATGACAAATCAGAGAAATATTTGACAGAATGAGTCAGATATGGGATATGCCCAACTCTCATGAGAATAGCGAGGAAAGAATAGCTACTTATGAGACAGAGTACGATACAGTAGAGAGTAGAGAAGACAATACAGTACCGTATAGTAGAGTTGAGTAAAGAAGACAGTACAGTTGAGTTGAGTTGAGTTGAGTTGAGTTGAGTTGAGTTGTGTGAGTTGAGTTGAGTTGAGTTGAGGTCAATCAATTGGCAGTCAGTGGGGAGTCAGTTGAGTGAGTGCAGTTTAGCAGTGTAGAGTTTGTCTGTGAGTTCATGCAGGAGCAGTTGTAGCCAGAAAATAAAAAGGGGTATTTAGAAGTACCCAGAGGGGACAGAAGCCCCAAAAGAAGACCAACAAATCCAAAATTCTGGGACCAATGGGGACTGCAGAGACTGATGCATCAACCAGAGACCATGCCTAATAGAGAAGACCTAGACAGCATAGACAGCTCAGTCTTCATGTGGATTCCTTAGTAAGGGGAGAAGAAACAGTCTCTGAAATGAACTGGGTTGCCTGTTCCTTGGTTACTGCTCTCTGGTGGGTGATCTAGCCAGCCCACAGAGGAAGAGGATCCAGGCAGTCTGATGGAACCTGATAGACTAGGGTCAGACAGTAGGGGAGGAGGATTTCCTCTATCAGTGGACTAAGAAAGAAGGATAAGTAAGGAAGAGGGAGGAAGGATGGGACTGGGAGTAGATGAGGGAGAGGGCTACAATTGGGATACAAACTGAATAAATTGTACAATAAAAATTTTAAAATAAAATAAAAATAAACAAAAATTTTAAAATGGAAAAGAAAAAAATGCTAAGTTATGTCAGGTATGTATTTTTGTTTGTTTGTTTTAATCTCAAGTGTGAGATTTTAGTTTGGGTTTTAATTTGTCTACAACTGATAATTGCTTCCTTTTGGGCATGGTCTTTGCCATCTGATAACTGCTCACTTCATCCTGCACAAAGAGCAGCATGGGCTAGGACTCTGAGGGATATAAATATGTGAGCCTAGAAAAAGAATGTGTGATAGTTTGGAGAGACCAGAGATGGAAGGTGTGGCAGCTTGAATGAGTCAGATAGTGAGAAACGTTTCAATGAAGCATCTTGGAGGAAACTACTTGCTGTGGGCTGTTGACAGAGATTGGTATAGTCACCTCCTTCCAAAGAGAAATCATCTACCCTAAACATCTAGGAGAAGTAAAGGGGTCTGTACCCCATCTCTCCACTAACCATCTTTCTCTTACCTAGGGTTAAAGGGTTGGTGGAAAGGAGGTAGAGGTTTTTTTTTTTTTAATTTTTATTATTAGTTACATTTATTAACTCTGTATCCCAGCTGTATCCTGCTCCCTCATTCGCTCCCAATCCCACCCTTCCTCCCTCATCTCCTCCTTGCCCCTTTCCAAGTCCACTGCTAAGGGAGGTCCTCCTCCCCTTCCATCTGACCCTGTTTTATTAGGTATCTTCAGGACTGGCTGCAAAGTCCTCCTCTGTGACCTAGCAGGACTGCTCCTCCCTTGGGAGGTGGAGAGGTCAAAGATCCAGCCATTGATTTCATGTCAGAAATAGTCCCTGTTCCCCAAATACTCCAAAAAAAAATATAGAGAGTTTTAAAATGAGCCCAAGGCATAGTTCAGAATAAAGCTAGAAAAGGGAAAGTTATTTAGCAGTAAGCCTCTGAGATAACAATTACATCTGGTAAATAAAAGTTACTTTTACATTGGTGCTAAGAAATAATGATGGCACAATAGAGTTTTGAAGATTTCTGAAGATAATGAACCACTTTAATAGAATATAAGCGATAAGCATATAGAACAAATGGGATCTTGACTTCAACCTATCTACAAAACAACTTAACTGGAAGATAAATTTAGAACCATTTATAAGACTGCTTAATATTTCCAAAATGAGCATTAAAGACATGAGTTTGTGACTGGCAATTAAAAGCACTTGAACAAAAAAGAAAAAATAATAAAAATGCTAAAGATATTTGAAATGTCTGAATGTCAAAACATGAAAAAGATATTTTTGTCTTAGGTTCCTGTCACTAACCTCCAAAACCCCTTAAAAATTGAATCTACAGTAATAAATGTCTTCAAGGTTCCTAAGCAGCAACAAGATAAATTAAACAACATGAATCAAGTTATGGAAATATTTCAAAGATTTGCAATTTTATTCCAGCCCAAGAGAATACTGGAAATAGTGAAGCAATAATTACACTATAGAAAACTAAAAAAAACATAATTTAATGAGCTGCTTGTTTAAACATACTTGGAAAGTAATGCTACCATGCAACATATTAAATGTCACGTGTATTCAGAAGAAAGGCTACCTACTATGAAATGACATGGACACAGAGGCTTTTTAGGACAGCTTGAACCATGATGTTTCAAATTTCAAGAGTCCAGAATTGTAAGCTTGGTAGAATTGTTCTTTCTCCAGACATCTTGTTATATCAACAACTGACTAAAATATCCTAATATGTACTTTTTCAGTTGAGAATGAAAAGGGAGATTATTTGCTTATCTGTTTTACTAAGGTAATACAAACTTTTTTAAACCACATTTTTTTTTACAGTATTGTAATTTTTATTCTTATTTTCACTTTACTTTTGTTTTTTGATAATTGTATTTAAAAAATTTGTCCCTGTCCCTAGTTCCCTGATAGGGGAGGACATCCTTCGCTTCTATCTGACCCTAGCTTATCAGGTCTCATCAAGGCTGGCTGCACCACCTTCCTCTGTGGCCTGCCAAGGCTGCACCCCTCCATGGGTTGGTGATCAAAGAGCCGGCCACTGAGTTCATGTCAGAGACAGTCCCTATACTTCTTACTAGGTAACCCACTTGGAAACTGAGCAGCCTATGGGCTTCCTCTGAACAAGAGGACTAAGTCCTCTCTATGCATGGTCCTTGGTGGGAGTATTTCTCTCTGCAGGCTCTCCTGGGCCAGGGTATTTTGGCTCTTGTTGTTATCTTTGTGGAGCTCCTGTGCCCTCCAGGTCTTTTTATCTTCCTCTTCTTCCATAAAGATTCCAGCATTCTGCCTAAAGTTTGGCTATGAATCGCAGTGTCTACTTCAATACCTCCTGTGGAAGGCTCCTGTCCTGTTCCTTGTCTTCTCCCATTTCAGATGTCTATACTCTTTGCCCTTCTGAACAAGGATTATTCATCTTCCCTCCCTGTTATTTAGCTTCTTTATAACTATAGATTTTAGTATGTTTATCCTATGTTATAGGGCTAATATCCATGTGTGTCTTTCAGCTTCTGGGATACCTCATTCAGGACGATATTTTCTAGTTCCCACCATTTTCCTACAAATTTCATGATTTCCTTGTTGTTTAAATTGCCAAGTAGTATTTTATTGTAAATGTATACACTTTCTGTATCCATTCCTCAGTTGAGGGACATCTAGGAAAGGGGCATAGGGGGATAAGAGGAAAGGTGGGTGGCACTTGGAGAAGATGAGGGAGCGTCTGAGAAGGACTACAAAATGAATAAATTGTAATAAGTAAAATTAAATTAAAAATATGCTGCTTCTAAATGCGCTAGAGTTGAAACTACAGTGAATGTAATCTCAAGATCAACCATTAGAGCTTTAGAATAATACAGTTTTTATGTCATATAGATAACAAAATTCAGAATTTACATCATTTTAAAGATTATAAAATTTATTGTAATTCAATTTTCAATGTACCAATTAAAACATTTTACCTTTCCATATTAAAAAATAGTATTTGTCCCTAGTGCGTATTGTAAAAGTTCAGGATGCCTAATATAGCAAATATATACATGGTCTAGATAAATTTTTTTTTTCAGATTTAACTTTTATAGAATTATTGGTTTGTGGCCCTTTATTTGTTTTTGATATTATTATTGTTATTATTATTTAATAACAATTTTTGGCTGCTCTTTTTTATTTTTATTTTTTATTTAACTTTTATTAATTACACTTTATTCATTTTGTATTCCCCCATAAGCCCCTCCCTCCTCCCCTTCCAGTTCTACCCTCCCCCCTCCTTTCTGCATGCATGCCCATCCCCACGTCCACTGATTGGGGAGGTCCTCCTCTCCTTCTTTCTGATCTTAGTATATCAGTTCTCACCAGAAGTGGCTCCATTGTCAGGGTTTTAGGTTATCTCTATGAATAGTCCTTGGTTGGAGTATGAGTCTCTGGGAAGTTCCCTGTCTTCAAATTTTCCTTGTTCTGTTGCTCTCCTTGTGGAATTCCTGTCCTCTCCAGCTCTTACTATTTCTCACTTCTTACATAAAATTCCATTCACTCTGCCCGTCAGTTGGCCATCAGGCTCAGCATCTGCTTTCACAGTCTGCATGGCAGAGGCTTTCAGAGGCCCTCTGTGGCAGGTTCCAAGGCTGTTTCCTGTTTTCTTTTTCTTCTGATGTCCATCCTCTTTGCCTTTCAGGATGGGGATTGAACATTTTAGTTAGGGTCCTCTCTTTTGCTTAGTATGTTTAGATGTACAGATTTTAGTGGGTTTATTCCATGTTGTATGTTTATATGAGTGAGTATATACCGTCTGTGTCTTTTTGCTTCTGGGACAACTCACTCAGGATGATCCTTTCCAGGCCCCACCATTTACCTGCAAACTCCATGATTTCCTTATTTTTCACCAAACTCATTCTATAAAGCCACAGTCACCTTAGTACCTAAACCTCACAAAGACTCAACAAAGAAAGAGAATTTCAGGCCAATCTCCCTTATGAACATTGATGCAAAAATACTTAACAAAATACTCGCAAACCGAATCCAAGAACACATCAAAGATATTATCCACTATGACCAAGTAGGCTTCATCCCCGGTATGCAGGGGTGGTTCAGTATACGGAAATCGATCAATGTGATCCACCATATTAACAAACTGAAAGACAAAAAAACCACATGATTATCTACCTAGATTCTGAAAAAGCATTTGACAAAATCCAACATCCATTCATGTTTAAAGTACTGGAGAGATCAGGGATACAAGGCACATATCTAAACATAGTAAAGGCGATTTACAGCAAGCCTATAGCCAACATCAAGCTGAACGGAGAGAAACTTAAAGCAATCCCACTGAAATCGGACAAGACAAGGCTGCCCACTCTCTCCATATCTCTTCAACATAGTGCTGGAAGTCCATGCTAGAGCAATAAGACAGTTGAAGGAGACCAAGGGGATACAGATGGGAAAGGAAGAAGTCAAATTATCACTATTTGCAGATGATATGATAGTATACATGAGTGACCCCAAAAATTCTACCAGAGAACTCCTACAGCTAATAAACACCTTCAGCAAATTGGCCGGATACAAAATTAACTCAAAAAAATCAGTAGCACTCCTGCATACAAAAGACAAAAGGGCTGAGAAAGAAATTAGGGAAACAACACCCTTCACAATAGCCACAAATGACATAAAGTACCTTGGTGTAACCCTAACCAAGCAAGTCAAAGACTTGTATGAAAAAAATTTTAAGTCTCTGAAGAAAGAATTAGAAGAAGATATGAGAAGATGGAAAGATCTCCCATGCTCATGGCTTGGCAGGATTAACATAGTAAAAATGGCCATCTTACCAAAAGCAATCTACAGATTTAATGCAATTCCCATCAAATTGCCAACACAATTCTTTACAGACCTGGAAAGAAAAATTCTCAACTT
>NW_026585689.1:14676091-14747076 GCF_907164565.1 Psammomys obesus
TATGTGCCTTGTATTCCTGATCTCTCCAAGACTTTAAACATGAATGGGTGTTGGATTTTGTCAAATGCTTTTTCAGCATCTAAGGAGATGATCATGTGGTTTTTCTCCTTCAGTTTGTTTATGTGGTGGATTACATTGATGGATTTCCGTATGTTGAACCACCCTTGCATGCCTGGGATGAAGCCTACTTGGTCATGGTGGATGATATCTTTGATGTGTTCTTGGATTCAGTTTGCAAGTATTTTATTGTGTATTTTTGCATCAATATTCATAAGAGAGATACGTCTGAAGTTCTCTTTTTTGTTGGGTCTTTGTGTAGTTTGAGTATCAGGGTGACTGTCGCTTCATAGAATTAGTTTGGTAGTGTTCCTTCTGTTTCTATTTTGTGGAATAGTTTGAGGAGAATTGGTGTGAGCACTTCTTTGAAGGTCTGTTAGAATTCCGCACTGAAACCATCTGGTCCAGGGCTTTTTTTGGAGGGGTGACTGTGAATGACTGCTTCAATTTCCTTGGGGGATATAGGGCTGTTCAGTCTTTCTAGCTGATCTTGACTTAATGTTGGAAGATGGAATCTATCAAGAAAATTGTCCATTTCGTTTAGATTTTCAAATTTTGTGGCGTATAGGCTTTTGTAATATGACCTGATGATTGTTTGGATTTCTTCAGTGTCTGTAGTTATGTCCCCCTTTTCATTTCTGATTTTGCTGATTTGGATAGTTTCTCTCTGCTTTTTAGTTAGTTTGGCTAAGGGTTTGTCTATCTTGTTGATTTTCTCAAAGAACCAGCTTTTTGTTTCATTGATTCTTTGAATAGTTTTATTTGTTTCTAATTGATTGATTTCAGCCCTGAGTTTGATTATTTCCAGCCTTCTGTTCCTCTTGGGTGTATCTGCTTCTTTTTTTTCTAGTGTTTTCAGTTGGGCCATTAAGTTACATGTATGTGATGTTACAAATTTCTTCTTGAAGGCACTTAGTGCTATAAATTTTCCTCTGAGCACTGCTTTCAATGTGTCCCATAATTTTGGGTATGTTGTGCCTTCATTTTCATTGAGTTCTAGGAAGTCTTTAATTTCTTTCCTTATTTCTTCCTTAACCCAGCTGTCATTGAGTAACAAGTTGTTCAGTTTCCATGTGCATGTAGGTTTTTGGTTATTTCCATTGTTGTTGATGTCCAGCTTTAGTCCATGGTGGTCTGATAGAATACAAGGGATTATCTCAATCTTTTTATATCTGTTGAGGCTTGCTTTTTGACCAACTATATGGTCTATTTTGGAGAAGGTTCCATGAGGTGCTGAAAAGAAGGTATACTCTTTTGAGTTTGGGTGGAAAGATCTGTAGACATCTATTAGGTCCATTTGATTTAGGGACTCTGTAAGTGCTTTTATTTCCCTATTTGTTTTCTGTCTAGTTGATCTGTCCCTTGGTGAGAGTGGGGTGTTGAAGTCACCCACTATTAGGATATTGCGATCAATGTGTGGTTTAAGCTTTAATAATGTTTCATTTATGAATGTAGGTGTTCTTGTATTTGAGGCATAGATGTTTAGGATTGTGATGTCCTCTTGGTAAATTTTTTCCTTTGATGAGAATGTAATGCCCCTCTATGTCTTTTTTGATTAGTTTTGGTTGAAAATCTATTTTATTAGATATTAGGATAGCCACTCCTGCTTGTTTTTTGGGTCCATTTGCTTGAAAAACTGTATTCTAGCCTTTTACTCTGAGGTAATGTTTATCTTTGTTGTGTAGGTGTGTTTCTTGGATGCAGCAGAATGTTGGTTCTTATTTCCACACCCATTCTGTTAGTCTGTGTCTTTTTATTGGAGAGTTGAGTCCATTGATGTTGATAGATAATAATGACCATTGCATGTTATTTCCTATTATTGTGGAGTTGGCGATGTTACTGTGAATCATTGCTTGTTTCCTTTTGATTTTTGTTGGGAATTATCTTTAAACTATGTTTTCTTGGGTGTATTCAAAGTTGAGGTCTTAAGTGTTCTTTTCATAGCCATTCATCTTCCTGATTCATCCTCTATTCCCATACAATATGCAGAAAGAATATTTAGAATTAAAAAGTTACAGTTTGGGAAAATTCATTACATAAACATTAAACATCCCATTAGTATATATTTCATAGTTATTCTCTTTAATTTTTAAAGACAAATATATTTATGTGAGTAGAAAAATAGTGTTTTTACATTTGACTTATTCCTATTCTAATTCAATGTGAATGTGCTTAATTTTTATGAGTATAGCTTTGTTGTTCCTCCTTAATTTCTCATTGTGAAGTCATTAGATTTTCCATATTAGCATTTACAGAATTACTATGATAACATAAAACAACTTCTCATTTCTTAATACAGGCAATAACAACCTTGAGTTCAGATAATTTCTACTTTTAAAATAAATTTTCATCTAAGCTATCAACTGCTTTTCATGATACAATGAGAAATATGAATAGGAAGAAGGTAAACAATTTGCCTGAAATTATTTCTTAGCTCTTCATTTCTTTAAAAATGTGTGTTCTCATCAGAAATGGCTGCATTGTCAGGGTTCTAGGTCATCTCCACGGATATTCCTTGGTTGGAGTATGAGTCTCCGGGAGAACTGATAGACTAAGATCAGAAAGAAGGAGAGGAGGACCTCCCCTATCAGTGGACTTGGGGAGGGGCATGCATGCAGAAAGTTGGGGGAGGGTGGGACCGGGAGGGGAGGAGGGTGGGGCTTATGGGGGGATACAAAATGAATAAAGTGTAATTAATAAAAGTTAAAAAAATGTTGTGTTGACTTTCTTCTTAATTTCCCCCCTCTGACACACAAGTAACAAGTAGCTAGCTAATTTGTGGTGGAAATGCATTGAATATATATATATATATATATATATATATATATATATATATATATATATATATATATTACATGTTTGTAAGGTTTAATGTTGATTACTTTGAAAATTATTTCAAGGATCTTCCTCAAAGTCTCCTTCAAACTTTTTCTGGAAAGTACCAAATGAGCTAACCTCTAGCTGAGCTGTTTTCTGAGATTAGTTTGTGTTAACATAGAATGAAGAATGCCGAAATCTCAACCCTTAATATTCCAATCTACAAGTCAGTAGCTACAGGATGACAGATTTATAGACATCCTTATAAACATATACATACATATACTCACATACACAGCTGTTCATTTTTTTCCCTTTCAGAGTAAAACTTCTCAATGGGAAACTTTTTTTCCCCCTTGATTTTTACTTTCTTAAGAAAGACATGACACAAAGCACACAGTTCCAGAAGACATGACATTACAAAATTAAAGTGGATACAAAACCAATGATCGTTTTCCACAGGGCATTTAATTTCCAAGACAGAAAGCTGTTTATAAGTTTTGGGAGATTCAAGTACCCATATGAATTTGACACCGATCTTCTGAGTTTACTATGATAGTGGGCATCTGAAATGTTTTGTGTTTAAGTGGATTAGAGTTCTGTAATGAAAAGTTTGGACACTTGGCTCAGAGGAAACACTTCCTAACAGAGCTTTAAGAGAAGCCTGTGATTGCTGGGAGATTAGAACTTCTGAATGCATTAGGTTTTCATCATTCTTTGGGACAGCTTGCTGTCTATGCTGTGTGGAAAAGAGCAACAGTTATGTAGCTTAAAACTGAAGCTGGACAAACCTGTATGCTTAAAAATACTGATATACCAAGAGTTTTTGGACATCACCTACAATGGTACTATGGGAAATATTCTTCTTTACCAATTTTGTATTTTTGTCAAAAAAATATGTTACATTTATTCATCATTTAAGCACACATTGTCATTTTTCAATGTTATTAAAAGTTGACATGTAAAAATAACACTAGATTTGTTTTTATCTTTCATAAGTTGGTGAATAATGTTATAGCTTAGGGATATAAAGAAAGAAAACACTTTATACTGATTTGTAATAAAGTGGTCCAGCTTGGAAAAAGAAGTTCTGTGACTGTATTTAAGTCAACGAGGCTTTCAACAGAAATCATACATTCCATACAGCTCTTTATCTTTTACTGGAATGGTTCTCTTATTATCAAGTAGTAAGTTTACCCATTTTGCTTTCAATAGTGGGAGTAAATTAAGAATAATTAGGCTCATTTTTGGAGATTTCAATATAATTTATAATTCATTTGGTGGATCCTACTACCTCTGATATACAGTCATTTTATAGGTCTTGATATTGCAAAACAGGAGAGTGAAAGCAAAGAACTTGTATTTACCCTTAACAGATCACAATACATTTTAACAAGGTTACAATGCTACGATTTCCTTTAGCTGTGGCAAAACACCTGACTCACTACTGAAATCTGCAAGTGGTCAAAACACAAAGAACAACTGAAAGCCGTGTTTATCCAGTTTATACATCTACAACACAACACCTCCCACCAAGGATCATAAAATAATGTAGAAGAGGGAGCTAAAGAGTCTAGCAGCCAGTGGACCATGTCATATGCTGTAAGAGTGTCTTCTGGAAAAAATGAATTAAGGTGGGTAGGGATAGGAAGGAGTGTATATCCTGGAAAACTTGGGAGAAAGAATGAAGGATGAATGCAATCAAATATTTTGTATTAAATTCTCAAGGGGTTAAATAGTTATTATATTAAATATTTATTTTGTCTTTTGATACAGATGTTTGAAGACTTCAAGATAAGCAAATATGTCTACGTGAGATATTTGCTGTCCTGGTTTATGGTGGATCGAAAACGGCTAAGTAGAAAACAGCAAGGAACAGTGTGAGGCTTAATAACCCATTCTTGCATCACTCTTCAAGTTTCTTGGGAATAAACGGAAAAGCTTCAACACCTCTTAAAATATTTATCTTCCAGTTGTTTCCAGGCTGGAAAACAAGACCCAACATGGACTTCAGAGGAAACAAATCTTGCTCAAGTCAAATTAGAATCTAAACAGCAGCACCATTTAATGAAAGTGATGCTATCAAGTATCACCATTTATAATGGAAAGCATTCTGAGATCAACAAATGCATTAAATCAGGAATTGTAAGTGTAGGAAACACAGGTGCTGGGTTTGCTTGTACAGAAACATTCCCGTAATTATTGGAACACGAAGAAGTGAGTGAAAGAGATGATTTATTTAAAACATTATGTTATTTGAATTGCTGCTTTACATGCTTCTTTTTGCTAGTGATATCAACATTTATCTCCATGAGACAGTAGCTTTCTTCATTCTTTTTTATTGTTTTTATTGGTGCACGGTCAATGTGAAAAGAAGGCCTCAGGCAGTAACTTCACAACTATGATGGTGTCTTAACAATTTTGTAAGACACTTAGAAAACAGTAACAAGCAATTTTATAATGCTTCTAAAAATGTGAAATGTGTGTATTTCATGGTTATCTTGCAAATCTGCAATCACGCATTATGCTTGTCATATTAATATTTTGAATAATTCTTGAGATGTGTTATAGTAACATGAATATGGTTGTATGGCTATTGTTTTTGAAGTTATGATGGATATCAATGCATTGACTGAAATGGCAATCAAAATATTTGATACTTTTAATGAAAAACCTAGAGGGCACTTATCACATGAGGTGATAGGATGAGGTCCAAATGATAGAGGGGTTGGGCAGGCGTGTAGGATAGATTTCTTTCTTTTTTTTAAATTTTTTATTAATTACACTTTATTCATTTTGTATCCCCCCATAAGCCCCTCCCTCTTCCCTCCCGATTCCACCCTCCCTCCCCTTTCTGCATGCATGCCACTCCCCAAGTTCGCTGATAGGGGAGGTTCTCCTCTCCTTTCTGATCTTAGTCTATCAGTTCTCATCAAAATTGGCTGCATTGTCCTCTACCATGGCCTGGTAAGGCTGCTCCCCCCTCAGGGGGAGGTGATCAAAGAGCAGGCCAATCAGATTATGTCAGAGGCAGTCCCTCTTCCCATTACTATGGAACCCACTTGGACACTGAACTGCCATGGGCTACATCTGTGCAGGAGTTATAGGATTTCTTATCTGGAAGAAGTAGTACTTGCTTCTGAGGAGGCAGACAGACTCCTCAGACAGCACCAAGAAGCCGGCATGGGATCCAGGCTCTATGTAAGGATAGCAGTGAGCAGAAATAACTTTTCAAGAAGAACTCAGCTTCACCAGGCTGATAGGACTTGTAAAGTCACATATACAACAGCTTGCTTAACTAAATTTTCATTTGTAAGTAATATGGAAATGAATTGCTTTAGGGAGTAATAATTAGTGTGTGCCAATGGGTTGTTCATATTGCAAATGTAATCTTTTAAATCAGTTAATTAATTTACTCTTTAGGAGGAGCATAGGTGGAAAAGAGGGAGGATGGGACTGGGAGGAAATGAGGGAGGGGGACATAGCCAGGATACAAATTGAATAAATTATAATAAATAATAATACAATTTAAAAAGAAAAAAAAACTTTTAAATTTGCATTTATTTAATTTTTTTAATTCTTTTTTCTTTTTCTTTTTAAATATATATATTTGATTAAATTTTTATTTTTATATTAATTACAATTTATTTACTTTGTATCCCAGCTGTAGCCCCCTCACTCATTCCCTCCCAATCCCACTCTCCCTTCCTCATCTCCTCCCATGCCACTCTCTAAGTCCACTATAGGGGAGGTCCTCCTTCACTTCCATCTGACCTTAGCCTATCAGGTCTCACCAGGACTGGCTGCAATGTCCTCCTCTGTGGCCTAGCAAGGCTGCTCCTCCAATGGGGGGATGGGGAGATCAAAGAGCCAGTCACTGAGTTCATGTCAGAGACAGTCCCTGTTCCCCTTACTAGGGACCCACTTGGATAGTGAGCTGCCATGGCTTACGTCCCAGAAGGGTTCTAGGTTAAAGAAGCTAAGCAAGAAGGAGGACCCAGGGCAAGATGATCAATCCTAACCCAGAAAGACAAATGGGATGGATATTGGAAGTAGGAGAAAACAAGAAGCAGGACAGGAGCCCACCACAGAGGCCTCTGAAAGACTCTACCTAGCGGTGTACCAAAGCAGATGCTGAGACCCACGGCCAAACCTTGGGCAGGGGGCATGGAACCCTATGAAAGAAGAGGGAGACAGAAAGACCCGGACAGGACAGGACAAAATATATTTTTTATTTTTATTAATTTATTTATTTAGTCAATTTATAGCCTGATTGCAGCTTCCCTCCTCCCCTCCCAGTCCCACTATCACATCCTCTTTTCCCTATTTCCCATTCCTCTTCTCTGAGGAGAAGGGAAGCCATCCCCAAGGGTACCCACCCACCAGGGCACATCAAGTAGTAGCAGGAGTAAGTGCATCTTCTCCCACTGAGGACAGAGAAGAAAATCAAGCTATGGAAAAGGGATCAAAAGCAGATAACAGAGCCAAAGACAACCCCCACTCCAGTTGTTAGGGTACCCACATGAAGGAATCTACATGTGTGTTACTTATGTGAAGGGGGCCCATGCATGCTCTCTGGTTGGTGTTTCAGCCTCTGTGAGTCCCTATGGGTTGAGGTTCTTTTACTCTGTAGGTCTTCTTGTAGTGTCCTTGATCTCTCAGCCTCCCTCAATCCTTTCTCATACTTCTCCATGAGACTCCCTGCTCTCTGCTTATTGCTTGGTTCTGAGTCTCTGCATCTGTTTCCATCATCCGCTGGATGAAGCCTCTCAGAAGACAGTTATTCTAGGCTCCTGTCTACATTGATAATGTTCAGGGGTTGACTCTCTCCTATAGGGTGGGCCTCTAGTTGGACAAGACATTAGTTGGCCATTCCCTCAATCACTGATCCGTATTTATCTCTACATTTCTCGTAAGCAGGGCATAATTTGGATGAAAGGTTTAGACCCCACATCACCCTACTGCTAGAAGAATTAGCTAAGATACATTATTGAGGGAAATGAGGTCAAGTAATCTAAGCAGGGAAAGAAACTGGAGGTAGGCGCGATGTACAAGCCACAGAGTAGGGCTGCTTACTGGCTTGCTCTTCATTGCTTACTTAGCCTGATTTCTGATCCACCAAGGATGAACATCCCATGGATGGCACTGCCCCAGAAAGCTAGGCTCTCACACATCAATCATTAACAAAAATTTCCATATTGTGATTGACTACATGTCAACATAGAGAGGTATTTTCTCCTTTGAGTTTCCCTTTTCTAAAATTTGCCTAATTTGTATCAAATTATTATGAAACTGACCACCATATGAATAATTAAAAGAAGAAAAAGAGGCAATTTTTACATGTATGCTAAATTTTTGCTATTACTCATAGTATGCCATACATGATATTCTTAAAATGTTCAGCTATATAATCATCTGCATATGGACAAAACATGTCTCAGAGCCTTGAAAGTTAGTCATATGGCCATATCTACAAAGTTTTCTATCAAACCTATGTGTAAATACTGACAAGCAAAGGGATCACCAATTGGAAGTTTTAATGCAGGTCTGATGATTCTATAAAAAAGATGAAAATAATATTCAAAAATATTATGCTCATAAGGTTATATTTTTCTATTTATATTACTATTTTATTTTTTATTTTTATTATAAGTTACATTTTATTAACTGTATCCCAGCTATATCCCGCTCCCTCATTCCCTCCCAATCCCACCCTACCTCCCTCATCTCCTCCCTGCCCCTTTCCAAGTCCACTGATAGGGGAAGACCTCCCCTCTGACCCTGTTTTATCAGGTATCTTCAGGACAGGCTGCAAAGTCTTCTTATTTGGCCTAGCAGGACTACTCCTTCTTTGGGGGGTGGGGAGGTCAAAGAGCCTGCCATTGAGTTCCTGTCAGAAATAGTTCCTGTTCCCCTTACTATGGAAAACCAGTTTGTTACTGAGCTACCATGGGCTACATCTGAGCAGAGGTTCTAGGTTATATCCATTTATGGTCCTTGGTGTAGTATCAGTCTCAGAAAAGTACCTTGTGCCCAGATATATGTGGTCCTTGTGGAGCTCCTGTCCTCTCCACGTCATATTAACTCCTCTTTCTTTCATATGATTCCCTGCACTCTGCCGAAGGTTTGGTTATGAGTCTTAGTATCTGCTTTGATACACTGCTAGATAGAGTCTTTCAGAGACCCTCTGCAGTAGGCTCCAGTCCTGTTACTTGTTTTCTTCTATGTCCAATGTCCATCTCATTTGTCTTTCTTAGTGAGGATTGATCATCTTACCCCGGGTTCTCTTTCTTGTTTATCTTCTTTAGGTGTATAGATTTCATTATGTTTATCATATCTGATAGGTCTAATTAAATGGGAATATACCATGTGTGTCTTTCTCCTTCTGGGATACTTCACTCAGAATGATCTTTTCTAGATCCCACCATTTGCCTTCAAATTTCACGATTTCCTCATTTTTGATTGTTGAGTAGTACTCCATTGTGTAAAAATACCACAATTTCTGTACCCATTCCTCCACTGATGGACATCTGGGTTGTTTCCAGGTTCTGGCTATTACAAGTAACGCTGTTACAAACATGGTTGAGCAAATGTCCTTGTTGTGTACTTGAGCAAATTTTGGGTATATGCCTAGGAGTAATATAGCTGGGTCTTGAGAAAACTCTATTCTTAAATGTCTGAGAAAACACCAGATTGATTTCCAAAACGGTTGTACCATTTTACATTACCACCAGCAAATGGAGGAATGTTCCCCTTTCTCCACAACCTCTCCAGTGTTGTCACTTGAATTTTTGATTTTAGCTATTTTGATTGCTGTGAGGTGATATCTCAGGGTCGTTTTGATTTGCATCTCTCTGATGGCTAAGGATGTTGAACATCTCTTTAAGTGTTTCTCTGCCATTCTATATTCCTCTACAGAGAACTCTCTGTTTAGCTCTGCTCCCCATTTTTTAATTGGATTACTTGATTTATTGTTTTTAACTTCTTTAGTTCTTTATATATTCTGGATATCAGCCGTCTGCCAGATATAGGGTTGGTGAAGATCCTTTCCCAGTCTGTAGGCCGTTGTTTGTTCTGACAACAGTGTCTTTTGCTTTCCAGAAGCTTTTCAATTCATGAGGTCCCATTTATTGATTGTTGCTCTTAGAGCCCATGCTGTTGGTGTTCTGTTCAGGGAGTTTTCTCCTGTGCCAATGAGTTCTAGGCTCTTACCCACTTTTTCTTTTAACTGATTTAGAGTATATGGTTTTATTTTGAGGTTTTTGAACCACTTGGACTTTAGTTTTGTGCAGGGTGATAGATATGGTTCTATTTTCATTTTTCCGCATGTAGACATCCAGTTGGACCAGCACAATTTGTTGAAGATGCTGGCTTTTTTCCATTGAATGGTTTTGGCTTCTTTGTCAAAAATCAAGTATTCATAAATGTGTGGGTTTATTTCTGGGTCTTTTATTCAGTTCCATTGATCCTCCTTTCTGTTTCTATGCCAAAACCATGCAGTTTTTATTACTATTGTTCTGTAGTACAGCTTGAGATCGGGTGTGGAGATATCTCCAGATGATCTGTTGTTGTACAGGATCATTTTGGAGATTCTGGGTTTTTTGTTTCTCCATATGAAGCTGAGATTCTTTCTTTCAAGGTCTGTAAAGAATTGTGTTGCTATTTTGATGGGAATTGCATTAAATATGTAGATTGCTTTTGGCAGGATGGCCATTTTCACAATGTTAATCCTTCCGATCTATGACCATGGGAGATCTTTCCATCTTCAGATATCTTCTTTAATTTCTTTCTTCAGGGACTTGATTTTTTTTTTTTAAAACAGGTCTTTCACTTGCTTGGTTAGAGTCATCCCAAGGTACTTTATGTTATTGGTGGCTATTGTGAATTGTGTTGTTTCCTGATTTCTTTCTTGGCC
Source organism: Psammomys obesus (assembly GCF_907164565.1). Taxonomy (NCBI): domain Eukaryota; kingdom Metazoa; phylum Chordata; class Mammalia; order Rodentia; family Muridae; genus Psammomys; species Psammomys obesus. The sequence continues at coordinate 14,686,881 of NW_026585689.1, forward strand.
CTTTTGTCTTTGGTATACAGGAGGGCTTCTGATTTTTTTGAGTTGATTTTGTACCCTGCCACTTTGCTGAAGGTGTTTATCAGCTGAAGGAATTCTCTGGTTGAATTTTTGGGGTCACTCATGTGTACTATCATATCATCTGCGAATAGTGACACTTTGACCTCTTCCTTTCCGATTTGTATCCCCTTGATCTCCTTTAGTTTTCTTATTGCTCTGGCTAGGACTTCAAGTACTATGTTGAAGAGGTAGGGAGAGTGTGGGCAGCCTTGTCTTGTCTCTGATTTCAGTGGGATTGATTTAAGTTTCTCTCCATTGAGTTTGATGTTGGCTGTAGGCTTGCTGTATATTGCCTTTACTATGTTTAAATATGTGCCTTGTATCCCTGATCTCTCCAAGACTTTAAACATGAATGGGTGTTGGACTTTGTCAAATGCTTTTTCGGCGTCCAAGGAGATGATCATGTGGTTTTTCTCCTTCAGTTTGTTTATGTGGTGGATTACATTGATGGATTTTCGTATGTTGAACCACCCTTGCATGCCTGGGATGAAGCCTACTTGGTCATGGTGGATGATATCTTTGATGTGTTCTTGGATTCGGTTTGCAAGTATTTTATTGTGTATTTTTGCATCAATATCATAAGAGAGATAGGTCTGAAGTTCATTTTTTTGATGGATCTTTTTGTGGTTTAGGTAACAAGGTGACTGTGGCTTCATAGATGAGTTTGCTAATGTTTCTTTTCTTTCTATTTTGTGGAATAGTTTGGAGAGAATTGAAGTTAGCACTTCTTTGAAGGTCTGGTAGAATTCTGCACTGAATCCTTCTTGCCAGGGCTTTTTTTTGGAAGAGTGACTGTTGATGACTGCTTCTATTTCCTTGGCAGATATAGGGCTAGTCAATCTTTCTACCTGATCTTGATTTAATTTTGGTAGATGGAATCTATCAAGAAAATTGTCCATTTCATTTAGATTTTCAAATATGAGGTTATATTTTAAGAGATTAATAAAATGCTTAAATTATAATATCAACTAAGAAATTTAAGTACACAATTGGAAAAAATAAAATGAAAATATAAATTCCTAGGACACTATATGTTGAAGGATCATTAGGTATCTTATTATTAGGACAATTTACGACAGCCTCAATAAAACTTTTAATAGTCTATACATATTAAAGATTTGATTTAGTGTGAAACCATTGCTACATTTCTATTGCCCCATCTAATTTACATAACTAATGAATTTCTTAAAAATGAAGTTATTCTAAACTATGACTGATCCTGAGATTTATTTTAAAGCATATAAAGATTTTAAAAAAGCATCAATGTTGCATGCTAAACTGATTTACTTGTGAAAAATAAATCATGTTTGGTTTTTGGTGTCACTGTTCATTAAAGCAGATGTATTGCTTAAAAAAGAAATAAATGATTTCATGACTATGTCAGTTTCTCAATCAGTTATTATACAAAGAAAATAGAGCACACAATTTTATTCCTTTAAGAATTTAAGAATTTAGTAAACATCACATCAATGTTTATGTCTTATACAGTAAACTTTATATATATATATATATATATATATATATATATATATATATATATAATTTCTCAATTTTCTGCAGTGGAAAAATATTCCAGAGTTTTACATAATGATGATGGCAGTTTTAAATCATGCAAAGGTATAAAACCACAATATTATATATTTAGTTATTTTACCCTACAGTAAAAATTATGATTTTTGTATGCTAACATATTGTAATAATTCTTGCATTTCAAATGTTTTGAAAATTCTAAAGAACTATCATTTTAAAATTTAATTCGCCCACCAATGGGTGGCCTATTTGAGTGAATATATTTTCAAATAGTGTGTTTCTCATTATTTGACATTTTTATTGGTATAAATTTATTAAGCAACATTTCCATGTCCTTAAAATATCTAATTTTATCAAAGCTATCTAAAATATAATAGATAGATAGGTAGATAAATACATAAAAATATTTATGTTAAAGTCTAATTTCTATGTGAAATATTATATATGTACACAAATATAATTTAAATTTATTCTTAAGAGTTCTTCATTAAATTTAATTTCAGATTTGTAGTGTTGTAGGACCTACATAATCAAGGTATTCCAAATACTTACATTTGCTGAAAAATTAATTGTTTTCTACTGTTATTTTTCTTGAATTCTTTATCTAAATTTCCTGCAGAAAACATACTACACAGATTAGGTTGTTGCACAAAACACTTCAAATACAATAAACAAAATAAGATCTGAGCCTGTATTTTACCTGTTTTGTATAAGTTTTCACATTGGTAAATTAGACATCGTAGAATTCATAGTGGTACCAAAATGTTAATTACTCGGGTATGCACCTCCCACTGAGAGTTCTAAAGAAGATACGAGAATGTGAGAAGCAGGAAAACATTTTCTTTGAGAAAGGTGATTACTGTAGTCTTGAATGAAGGATGGTAGCTTTGAGAGAGATTGGATCTGTGGTGAAATGCATTCATGTTCTGGCCATATTTTATGGCACTGAATATATAATTTGTTTTGAAATTTCACATACATTTTAGAAAAACGAACTTTAAAAATGTTAATAATACTGAAGATATTTATTAATTCTGAAATTATGAAGATATGCAGTTATACTTGATTATCAAAGTTTCATCATTAACTGTTGGATTTAACTGTAGATCTCTATGCATAAAAATTAGATTGAATTACTTGTGATTTTTTAATTTTATATTTTTATATTAATTACAATTCATTCACATTATATTCCAGCTGTAGCCTCCTCCCTGATTCCTTCCCAATCCAACCCTCCCTCCTTCATCTCCTCTCATGCCTCTCTCCAAGTCCACCCATAGGGGAGGGCCTCCTCTCCTTTTATCTGACCCTAGCCTATCAGGTCTCATTAGGACTGGCTGCATTGTCTTACTCTGTGGTGTGCCAAGGCTGTTCCCCCCTCAGGGGGAGGTGATCAAAGAGTCAGCCACTGAATTCATGTCAGAGACAGTCCCTGTTCCCCACTAGGAAAACCACTTGGGGACTGAGCTGCCATGGGCTACATCAGAGCAGGGGTTTTAGGTTATCTGTATGCATGGTCCATGGTTGGAGTATCAGTCTCAGAAAAGATCCCTCTGCCCAGATTTTTTGGTTCTGTTGCTCTCCTTGTAGAGCTCCTGTCCCCTCAGAAAGGAGAATATATACATATGTCTTCTCAAAATTGGTATGTACATGTAACGGATATAGTTTAATCTTACAATTTTTTCTTCTGTAGTCTAATTTCTTCATAATCGTCTTTCAATATCTGTCACCCTAAGCTAATTATTTTGGCATTGTTTTTATACAAAATAAAGCAAATTTACTCTGCTGCTTCTCTAGTTTGGAAAACCACACTAAATACATAAACATACCTACAGGCATGGGAAAAATAGCTAGTTATTTCTAAGAGTTGTGCAGGCTCAGAAGTTTATGATAAAGAGCAGGTGATTTTGTGTTTGGGATGAGCTTCCTTGTTTATAGAAACTCCTTCAATGTATGTTCACAGCAGAAGGGCATTCTGTAGTTTCTATTATACAGACACAGCACTTTGATTCAGACTTCGTTTCCACCACCTAATTAGTACCCAGAACTCTGATCTCCAATTACCAATTCTCTGGGAATTTATTTTCAACATATGCATTGTGATGGTAGGGCACTTTTTGTCTAATGTGTTCATAGTTTTTTTTTTTTTTCTCTTCTATTTTATCTTGCATTTTTCTCCTTTGCCTGATTGTTGGTTTTTTTTCTTCCTTATTTCTTTTTTGACTTTTCTCTTTACTTTTCCTTCTCTTCCTTTCTTCTTTTCCTTCATCTTTCATGTATATAAACTTTTTCATCTTTAACTTTTCCTGACTTTCCCATTCCTTTTTCTTCTTCATCTTTTACGTTTTCCTTGTCACCTTCTTTAAATATGTATTTTGTGTTTCTGTTGTGTCTGCTTGTGTGTAAAGTATGTTTCTCTGTCATCTGATTTTTTAATACTTTGTATTTCTGTTTTGTCTGCTTGTGTGTGAAGCATATGTTCATGTTAACACTGGATTCACCTAAATGTGTATAGGTGTTTGCATGAATGTACACATGTCAAGCACAGTTCTATAGGAGGAGTCTTCCTGAATCACTTTCTAACTTTAGTTAGAGAAAGATTTGACAGAATGAGGCAGAGGTAAGATACATCCAATTCTCAGGGAGAAGAAACAGGAAAGAAAAGTTACCTAAGAGCAGTACAGTAGAGGTGAGACAGTAGAGGGAGATTGTAGAGAAGACAATACAGTACAGTAAAAAAGGAGTAGAATTGAGTATGACAAAGAGTTCAATAGAGAAAACAGTACACTAGAGCTGAGTGTTTTTAAGAACATTTTTATTATAATACTTTATAATCATTTTTACTAATTATAGTTGATTTCTTTGTATCCCATCTGTAGCTCCCTCCCTCTTTTTCCTGCCCAGTCCCACTCTCCCTCCCTCTTCTCTACCCATGCTCCTTCCCCAGTCCACTGATTGGGGAGGTCCTCCACCCCTTCTTTCTGATCCTAGTCTATCAGATCTCATCAGAAATGGCTGCATTCTCTTCCTCTGTGGCTTGGTAAGGCTGCAAACCCCCGAGGGGGAGGTGATCAAAGAGCAGGCCAATCAGTTTATGTCAGAGACAATTCCTGTTCCCATTGCAAGGGAACCCACTTGGAAATCACAATTTTTAAATTTCTTCCATTATTTCAATGGAAATGGCCATTCATATGTGTATTCTTTAGTCTTCCAAGTATTTGTGGAATTTCTGCATTTTTAGTTCTATTTATTTCTTGCAATTTTGCCAATGTGAACTATTAAAATTTGTGACCTATATAAGTATTTGTGACCTAGATAACTATTTGTGACCTAGAATGTGATCAAATTTGTAGAGAAATTTAAAGTCTGCAGATAATAATACCTATTATTTCTCTTACAAGGAATATTGAGTAGATAGTCTGTGAGTCCCTTTCATCGGTGTTGTAGTTTAACTCTGAAGATTTTGCTGATATTTACTTTGGATTATCTATCTAAAGATGGGAGCTGGGAAAGGAAATCACTTAGTATTTTTGTATACAGACCTATAATATCTTTCATGCTCATTGGAGTTTGTTTTATAGAATTAGAAATCTAATCATTCAGGATATTTATATATATATATGCATTTATATGCTATATATTTTTGATGAATTGTTATCTTTACCGTTATGTGGTTGCCTTCTTTAATTATACTACATATTTTAAAATCAGAATTTAATTATACTACCTATTTTGAAATCTAATTTAGAATAGAAGAATTATTTGGAATTCTCATCACTTGATAATGTGTCTCCATCAATTTGACTTTTTTGTGTATATGTTTACTTGTGCCAAAGTTTCTTTATCCTTCTTCTTTGAGGAACATATGCTGTTTCCAGAATCTGGCCATTGTGAATAAATCTCCTATGAACATAGTTGAGCAAGTGTCCTTACTGTATGGTGGGGCAACTTTTGCTATATTTTCCTGGGTTCTATATATACAGGAGAGAGTATATAGAACTGGGTCTTGAGTTAAAGTTATTCCCTTTATTCTAAGAAAGAGCCAGATTTATTTCCAAAAAGGTTGTAAAAGTTTACACTCCCACCAGCAATGGAGGAGGGTTCCCTTTCGCCACACCCTTGCCAACATGTGTTGTCACTTGAGATTTTGATCTTACCCATTCTGACCAATGTGATATACAATCACAGAGTCGTTTTGATTTACATTTCCATAATGACTAGAGAAACTGATCATTTCTTTAAGTGTTTCTCACACATTCAAAATTCCTCTGTTGAGAATTCTCTGTTTAGTTCAGTGTCCCACTTTTTTAATTGTGTTATTTTGCACATTGTTGTTTTATTTCTTGAGTTCATTATATATTTTGAATATTAGCCCTTTGTTGTATGTAGGATTGATGAAGATCTTTTCTCACAAAAATTGTCTTTTCATTCTATTGTGAGTGTCATTTGCAATACAGAAGCTTTTCAGTTTCAAGAGGTTCCATTTATTAATTGTTGATCTTAGAGCCAGAGCTGTTGGTATGCTGTTCAGGAAGTTGTCTCCTATGCCAGTGAGTTCTAGGCTCTTCCTCACTTTATCTTCTAATAGATTTAGTTTGTCTGGTTTTATGTTGAAATCTTTGATCCATTTGGATTTGAGTTTTGTGCAGTAAGTAAATATGAAACTATTTGCATTTTTCTACATGTAGATATCCAGTTAGGTCAGCACCATTTGTTGAAGATGTTGCCTTTTTTTCCATTTTTTGATTTCGGCTTCTTTGTCAAAAATCAAGTGTCCATAGGTCTGTGGCTTTTTTTTTTTTTTTTTCGGTTTTTAAATTTATTTTTAGTTACAGTAAATTTACTTTGTATCCCAGCTGTAGCCCCCTCCCCCATTCACTCCCAATCCCATTCTCCCTCCCTCTTTTTCTCTATGCCCCTCCTCCAGTCCAATGTTAGGGGAGGTCCTCCTACCCTTGCATCTGACCATGGTCTATCAGGTCTCATCAGGACTGGCTTCTTTGTCTTCCTCTGTGGACTGGTAAGGCTGCTTCCCCAACAGGTGGAGGTGATCAAAGAGCCAGCCCATGAGTTCTTGTCAGAGATGGTCCCTGGTCCTATTACTAGAGAAGCCTCTTGGATACTGAGCTACCTTGGGCTACTTCTGTGCAGGGGTTCTGAGTTACCTCCATGTATGGTTCTTGTTTGGAATTTCAGTCTCAGAAAAGACCTCTGTGCCCAGATTTTTTGGTTCTGTTGCTCCCCTTGTGGAGCTCCTGTTTCCTCCAGGTCTTTCCATCTCCTCCTTCTTTCATAAGATTTTCTGCACTCTGCCCAAAGTTTGGCTATGCATCTCAGCATATGCTTTGAGTGAGGTGATGAACCCTACTCCATTGCTGGTAGAAATGTAAACTTGTACAACCACTTTGGAAATCAATCTGGTGCTTTCTCAGACAAATAAAAACAGTGCTGCCTCAAGACCCAGCTATACCACTCATATATATATATATCTCCAAAAGATGCTCAAGTAACACAAGGACATTTGCTCAACCATGTTCATAGCAGCTTTATTTGTAATAGCCAGAAGCTGGAAACAACCCAGATGTCCCTCAGTTGAGGAATGGATACAGAAATTGTGGTACACATTTATACAATGGTGTACTAGTCAGCAATTAAAAACAAAGAAATCATGAAATTTGCAGGCAAATGGTGGGATCTAGAAGAGATCATCCTGAGTGAGATATCCCAGAAGCAGAGAGACACACAAGGTATATACTCATTTGTAAGTGGATATTAGACATACAATATAGGATAATCATACTGAAATCTGTATACCTAAGGAAGCTCATCAAGAAGGAGGACCCTGGGTAAGATGCTCAAGCTTCATTCAGAAAGGCAAATGAGACAGAAATTGGAAGAGGGAGAAAACAGAGAATGGCACAGGAGCCTGTGGCTTTATATATGTTTATTTTATTCAATTCTATTGATCAAGCAGTCACTTTTAAAGCCAGTACCATGCAGTTTTTATTACCATTGCTTTGTAGTATAGCTTGAAGCCAGGGATGGAGATACCTCCAGAAGTTTTTTATTCCTTTTTTAAAAGATTTTTTAAATTTATTTTTATTAATTACAGTTTATTCACTTTGTATCCTCTCTGTACCTCCCTCCCTTCTCCCCTTTCAATCCCACCCTCCCTCTTCCCCACTCTTGTCCCTCTCCCAGTCTACTGAAAAGGGAGGTCCTTCTCCCCATCCCTCTGAGCCTTGTCTATCAGGTCTCATGAAGAGTGGCTGCATTGTTTCTTCTGTGGCCTGGTAAGGCTTCTTCGCCCTTAGGGGGAGGTGATAAAAGAGAAGGCCAATCAGTTCCTGCTAGAAACAGTCCCTGTCCCCATTACTAGGGAGCCCACTTGGATACTGAACTGACATGGGCTACCTCTGTGCAGCGGTTCCAGGCCATTTCCAAGGGTGGTGCTTGGCTGGAGTATCAGTTTCAGAAAAGACCCCTGTTCCCAGACTTTCTGGATCTGTTGCCATCCTTGTAGAGTTCCTGTCCTCTCCAGGTCTTACTATCAACTACTTCTTTCATAAGATTCCCTGAACTCTTCCCAAAGTTTGGCTACGAGTCTCAGAATCTACTTCAATACCCTGCTGGATAGAGCCTTTGAGAGGCCCTCTGTGATAGTCTCCTGTCCTATTCCCTGTTTTTTCCCTCTTCTGTTGTCCATCCTCTTTGCCTTTCTGAATGGGGATTGAGCATCTTAGCCAGAGTCTTCCTTCCTGATTAGCTTCCTCAGGTGTACAGATCTTAGTATGTTTATCCTATATTATATGTCTAATATCCACTTATGAGTGAGTATATACCCTGTGTATCTTTGGGATACCTCACTCAGGATGATCTTTTTCAGTTCCCACCATTTACCTGCAAATTTCATGATTTCCTTGTTTTGAAATGACTGCCTACAGATTGGGAAAGAATCTTCACCAACCCTATATCTGACAGAAGGCTAATATCCAGTATATATAAACAACTCAAGAAGTTAAACAGCAACAAGTCAAGTAAACCAATTAAAATATGGGGAACAGTGCTAAACAGAGAATTCTCTGCAGAGGAATATAGAATGGCAGAAAAACACTTAAAGAAATGTTCAACGTCCTTAGTCATCACGGAAACACAAATCAAAACGACCCTGAGATTTCACCTTACACCCATCAGAATGGCTAAGATGAATAACTCAAGTGACAGCACATGCTGGAGAGGATGTGGAGAAAGGTAAACCCTCATCCACTGCTGGTGGGAATGTAAAACTTATATAACCACTTTGAAAATCAATCTGGTGCTTTCTCAGACAACTAGGAACAGTGCTTCCTCAAGATCCAGCTATACCACTTCTAGGCATATATCCAAAAGACGCTCAAATGTACAAGGACATCTGCTCAACCACGTTTGAAGAAGCTTTATTTGTAATAGCCAGAAGCTAGAAACAGTCCAGATGCCCCTCAGTTGAGGAATAGATGCAGAAATTGTTGTACATACACACAATGGAATATTTTTCTTTTTTATTTTTATCTATTTTTTATTGTATAGGGTTGTTTAACTCTTCTGGGTTTTTTGTTTTTCCATATAAAGTTTAGAAATGTTCTTCCAAGGTCTCTAAAAAGCATTGTTGGTATTTTGAAGGGAATTGCATTGAATCTGTAGAGTGCCTTGGTAAGATGACCATTTTTACTATGTTAAGCCTAGCTATCAACGAGCTTGGGTCACCTTTCCATCTTCTAATAATCTTCATTTCTTTTTTTCAGAGACTTGAAGTTCTTGTCATTTGGGCCTTTCATTTGCTTGGTTAGAGTTACACCAAGACACTTTATGTTATTTGTGGCTATGTGAAGTGTGTCGTATCCTTAATTTCTATCTCAGCCATTTTTTGTTTGTATGCAGGAGGGCTACTGATTTTTTTTTTAATTAATCTTGTATCCAGTCATTTTTGCTGAAGCTGTTTAGCAGCTGTAGCTGTTCTCTGGTAGAATTTTTGAACTGGGCAGATTATTCATTCTCACAGGACTCGACAACCCCCTTAGACTGGCTAATATTCTGTCTTAGAGATGGCTTTTAATATTTTGGGGAGTTAGAATATTCTTGATACAACAGCTCCGAACATAGCATTGTGTTTTCAAAACCTGCTAAGCGCATTTTATCTGACTCTTTTTCTTATTTCAAACAAATTTAAAATATATTTTTTTATCATATTCTCCCCTCCTCTAAGTCTCTCCAGACTTTCTTCATTTCCTACCCATCCATCTTGAGATCTTTCTTTAAAAAGGTGTAAGACATAATCTGATTGGCCTGTTTTTGATCACCTCCCATTGAGGGGAGAGCAGCCTTACCAGGCCACAGAAGATGGCAATGCAGCCATTCCTGATGTGATCTGATAGACTAAGATCAGAAGGAGGGAGAGGAGGACCTCCCCTATTCGTGGACTTAGGGAGGGGCATGCATGAAAAAGGGGGAAGGAGGGTAAAACTGGGAGAGAAGGAGGGAGGGCCTTATGGGGGGAATACAAAGTGAATAAACTGTAATTAATAAAAATAAATAAATTTTAAAAAAGGTATAAGAAACAAGTACAACAACAAATCCCCTCAAAACCTGGAAGACAAAATAAAACCATCACTCCCTTAAACCACCAAACAGCAACCATATAAACACCCACACAAACCCTGTGGAACCCAATTATATGTTGATCAAAACCAAAACCTGCTGTGTTAATCACCTTCCCTGACTGACACAGCTATTTATCTAAATAGACCACAAGACCTTCAATTTTGAGAGTCTAAGTGGCACCATATTTTGATCTGCTCACTATAGTTTAGTAAGGTTTAAATACTATAGAATTATTTTCAACTGATGGTATCTTTTCCTTCAACTATGAAGCTACCTTTCCCCTTGCACTTGACTGCCAGATCTGGACTTCTTGCTGTCTCTGGGTTTTGGTTTGTCAGTTTTGGAAGAGCATTGTATTCCCTTTGATTATTTCCTTACAGTTTTCCATTTCCTACTCCTCCTCAGTTTTCAGGCATCCTATCACTATGGTAATGAATTTGATACAATTTTTATCTCCAGAATTTAGTCATTTACATTTTATTCTGAATTTTTTAATCATTTATTTATTTTTGCAAAATGCATTTATTCACTTTGTTTCCCTGCTATAGACCTCTCCTTCATCCCTTCCCAATCCCACCCTCCCTTCCTCTGAGACTGATAGTCCAATCAAGTACCGTGCATGGAGATAACCTAGAACCCCAGCACAGATGTAGCCCATGGCAGCTCAATCTCCAAGTGGGTTCCCTAATAAAGGAAACAAGGACGGTCTCTGACATGAATTCACTGGCTGGCTCTTTGATCACTTCTCCATGATGGGTGAGCAGTCTTATACTGAATATTTCTTTCCCAGTATCACATAGAGGGTGTGTCTAGTCAAAAACCTTTATCCTGTCAATTCCTTTTTAAAATCACTCTTATAATAAGGCTTCCTAATACTGTGTAACTGTATATTTCCAGCAGAATATAAAGTCAACAGTTTTAGATTCCCAAATCTTTTGGATACTAAATAAGCAAACCCTTTTTCTATTGTCTATAATGTTATAGGCTTTATTTGTTTAATTAGGTGAATGAGTGCCTGAATGACTAAAGATAGAATACAGGAAAGTACAGTTGAATTGTCAGTAGGTAAGCTTGTGGGATCAGCCAAACAGTATCTGATTTGACTTAAGGCCCATACACAAGAAGAAAACCATGCTTGACACTGCTTAGGTAATCAAGAGGCAGAGATTCAATAGCCCACATACTAAGGGTAAAACTAAACTTTAATGGTCTAAGAAAATCAATAAAATGACTCCTAATAATATTTGGCTACACTCATGTCAGTGGCTTATCAAGTCATCAAAAGAAAGGCAGATTTGAACACAGGGGTCCATACTCCAACCAAGTACCAGGCACGGAGATAACCAAGAACCCCTGCACAGATGTAGCCCATGGGAGTTTAGTGTCCAAGTGGGTTCCGTAGTAATGGGAAGAGGGACTGCCTCTGACATAATCTGATTGGCCTGCTCTTTGATCACCTCCCCCTGAGGGGGGAGCAGCCTTACCAGGCCACAGAAGATGACAATGTAGCCACTCCTGATGAGATCTGATAGACTAAGATCAGAAGGAAGCAGAGGAGGACCTCCCCTATCAGTGGACTTGGGGAGGGGCATTTGTGAAGAAGGAGGTGGGAGGGTGGGATCAGGAAGGGATACAAAGTGAGTAAAGTGTAATTAATAAAAAAAAAAGTTAAAAAAAAGAAACGCAGATTGGAATAGATGCAGAAACCCACAGTCAGACATTCCAAGGAAAGAGAGAGTCCTTATGGGTGATCTTCATTAATTCCATCACCTCTTCCAGCACCTAAAGAATCCTGGGAAAGAAAAGGGAGAAAGACTATAAGAAACACAGGAGAACAAGACACTCTGAATCAGCTTATCAGGATGCATATACACTCAGTGAGTAAAGAAGCCAGTGCAGGGACTAACTGGCTCTGTATCCAGTTCTTTGCACATATGGTATAGCTGTCATTCTTAGTAATTTTATGGGACTCTTGACCATGAGACTGAGTTGGTCTCATAATTCTGGGCTCCTCTTGGGAATTTCTGTCTCCTGTTGAGTTGTCATGTCCAACTTAAATATGAGAACTTTGATTCATCTTATATTTTTTTGCCATATTTGTTTTTAAATTCTTAGAAGCCTGTTGATTTCTAATGAGTGATGGGAAGGAAATTTATTTGGAGTTGAGGGAGGATAGGTAGGAACAAGGAGGAGCAGAGGGAGAAAAAAAAACTATGATTAGAATATAATATATGAATGAAGAATCTATTTTCTTATTTTATTTTATTAACTTATTTTTTTATTAATTAGAGTTTATTTATATTTTATCCCGGCTGAAGCCCCCTCCCTTGTACTGTCCCAATGTCACCCTCCCTCATCTCTTCCCATGCCCCTTCCCCAGCCACTGATAGAGGAGGTTCTCCTCCCCTTCCATCTGACTCCAGCTCATCAGGTCTCCTCAGGACTGGCTTCATTGTCTTCCTCTCTAGCCTGGTAAAGCTGTTCTCCCCTCAGGGAAAGGTTGTTTTCCTGTCAGAGACAGACCCTGTTCCCTTTACTAGGGAACCTACTTGGAGACTGAGCTGCCACTGGTTACATCTGTGCAGGGGTTCTAGGTTATCTCCATGCATAGTTCTTGGTTGGAGTGTCAGTGTCAAAAATACCCCTGGGACCAGAATTTTTGGTTCTGTTGCTCTCCTTGTGGAACTCCTGTTCCCACCAGGTCTTTCTATCTCCCCCTTCCTTCATAAGATTCCCTGCACTCTGTCCAGAGTTTGGCTATGAGTCTCAGCATCTGCTTTGATACCTTGCTAAATAGAGTCTTTCAGAGGCCCTCTGTAGTAGGCTCCTGCCCTGTTCTCTGTTTTCTCCCTCTTCTGATGTCCCTCCCATTTGCCTTCCTGAGTGTGGATTAATCACACCAAGGATTCTCCTTCTTGCTTAGCTTCTTTAGGTGTACAGATTTTAGTATGTTTATTCTATATTATATGTCTAATATCCACTTATAAGTGAGTATAGGTGATGTGTGTCTTTCTGCTTCTGGGTTACTTCATTCAGGATGATCTTTTCTACTTCCCACTATTTGCCTGCAAATTTCATGATTTCCTTGATTTTAATTGCTGAGTAGTATTCCATTGTGTAAATTTACCACAATTTCTGTATCCATTTCTCTGCTGAGAGACATTTGGGTTATTTCTAGACTCTGGCTATAATGTACAAAGCTGCTATGAAAATGGATAAGCAAATGTCCTTGTTTTATGCTTGAGCATATTTTGTATATATACCTATGAGTGGTATAGCTGGAACTTGAGGTAGCACTATTCCTAATTGTTTGAAAAAGCACCAGATTGATTTCCAAAGTGGTTGTAAAGTTTACATTCCCATCAGCAAAGAGGAATTTCCTCTTTCTTCATATCCTTTCCAGCATGTGTTGTCACTTGAGTTTTTGATCTTAACCACTCTGATGGGTGTAAGTTGAAAACTCAGGGTCATTTTGATTTTGCATTTTCCTAATGAGTAAGTACATTGAGAATTTCTTTTAAGTTTTTGTCTGCCATTAGAAATTTCTCTATAGAGAATTCTCTGTTTAGCTCTGTACCCCTTTTTTAATTGGATTACTTGATTTGTTGCTTTTCAGCAAAGTGGCTGGATATAAAATAACTCAAGCAAATCAGTAGCCCTCCTATATAGGAAAGACAAAAGGCCTGATAAAGAAATTGGGGAAACAACACCCTTCACTATAGCCACTAATAACATAACATACCTTGGTGTTACTCTAAAAAAGCAAGTAAAAGACCTATTTGAAAAAACAAAAACAGAAACAACAATAACAACAACAACAACAAAAAAACTTAAAGTCTCTGAAGAAAGAAAGAAAGTGAAGTGAAGAAGATTTTGACATTGGAAAGTTCTCCCATGCTCATGGATCAGCCAGATTAGCATAGTGAAAATGGCCATCCTGCCAAAAGCAATCTACAGATTCAATGCAATTCCCATCAACATACCAACACAATTCTTTCCAGAACTTGAAAGAACAATTCTCAATTTCATATGTAAAAACAAAAAACCTAGAATTGCTGAAACAATCCTGTACAAGAACACATTGTCTGGAGGTATCTCCATCCCTGATCTCAAGCTGTATTTCAGAGCAATAGTAATAAAAACGCAAGGTACTAGCATAGAAACAGATTGGTGGATCAATGGAATCGAATAGAAGACCCAGAAATAAACCCACACCCCTACGGATACTTGATTTTTGACAAAGAAGCCAAAACCATACAATGGAAAAAAGATAGCATCTTTAACAAAAGATGCTGGTCTAACTGGATGTCTACATGTAGAAAAGTGCAAATAGATCTGTATTTATCACCCGGCACAAAAAAAAAAGTCAATGTGGATCAAAGACCTCAATATAAAAACAAACACACTAAATCTGTTAGAAGAAAAAGTGGGGAAGAGTCTTGAAGCCACTGGCACAGGAGGTAATTTCCTGCACAGGTACTATGATCAACAATCAATAAATGAGACTTTATGAAACTGCAAAACTTCTGTAAAGCAAAGGACACTGTCATCAAAATAGAATGACAGCCTACAGACTGGGAAATGATCTTCACCAACCCTATATCTGACAGAAGAATCTATTTTCAATGAAAATACAATTGGACAGCTAGTCATGTCTGTCTCCATTTGATAATAGTTTATATGATTTATTTATGTTAATTTTTATTAACTTACCTTTATAAATCTTTAATCCTGATTTCAATGATAATTTTACTGAAATAGAGGGGGAAAAGATGGCGGCACCAGGAGAACACCGTGTCTGAGAAGCGGGACAACACACTCCGTGCAGCGACCAGGAGACTGAACTCTGGGCCCTAATACAACAACTATCGTGTTTCCCAGGTGAGGGGAGACCCCCACAGCATGGGAATCGGTCTGGTCCACTCTCGGCTGCCCAGCCAGAATCCAGAAGAGAACCCAGCTAACGAGGGCTTTGGGTCTCTGGGCTGGAGCCGCAAGTCTGCATATCCCGATCACTTCCCAGGCTGATCAGTGGGCACAAGGGTGCCTAAGGCTGCGAGGCCCAGTCACAAAAAAAAAAAAAAAAAACCGATGGAGAAGGAAAGTTGCCAGACTGGTCACGGGTCACCCAGTCTTTCCCTGGAAGGTCTCTCCGACCACAGGTACCTGCCACCATCACAATTGAGCTCCCGCCTCACACGGAGAGCAGCTGCAGCTGCACGCCCAGCTCAAAATCCCTACTCCCTCCTCGGAGGAGGCAGGAGGCGGCCAGCAGAATCTGCCACAGACCACATTGTCGGTACCCCAACCCGAGATCGGGGCTGAGAAAACCCAATCCTTTCGGGCACTTACCCAAACGCCGCCATCACGCTACTGCAGCGGAGCAGAAGGATAAAGAGGCACACAGCGGCTTCACAGTGCCTGAACTCCAGTGCTGCCGGACGGTCCTAGCAAGCAAACTACAGCTCGGGATCTGGGACTGTGGTCATTCTACACGTCCTGAGATTATCTGGGGTCCAGCACAATAAGGTCTAGCAGCAAGTTCTATCACGGGCACCCCCCCCCGACCCCTGGCAGAGAAACACCAGCTCAGGGCTCAGGATCCAACTGAGAAGTCCCAACCCCTGCTGGCACTCCCCTGAGAGCACCTCCATAAGCTTGCCCAAGCAGAGAGGAAGGTCAGAGGGGAAGGACAGAGAGGCAACCTCTCAAGGACACAGCACCCTCTTTCCAGCTCACCCAGTGGCCCCTAGCAGAGAAACCCAAGCTCTGAATCTGAGGACACTCAACCCTACCCGGTACTCTCTTGGGACCAGCAAACATAGATTCTACCGCTAGGCTGCTTCTGGCAGAGAGATCTGGGCCCAGGATCTGGGATTGAGTACACTCATCCTAACACTTTCCCGAGCCACCCAGGGACCAGTCAACATAACCCCTCCTGGCAGAGGGAAAGGACAAAGAGGCAGCACACAGGAAAGGTGGACACCGAGTCCTGTGGCCACAGTGTCACAGAGCTGACTGTTAGCCTACACATGCACTTCCGCAGGAGGACCAAAATAGAGAGTAGTGAGCAAGGGGAACCTCTGTGCATTCCAACTGTTCCTGCAAGAGAGTGAGTGAGCCTTCTAGGGAGAGATTGCCCCAAACCTAGGGCCTCTCCACAGAAGCAACCAGACGAGATCCCTGCCACCCACACCTGTAGTGTGGGCATCATAGGGATTCTTGGGATAACGACCCCAACATTGAAGCCTCTGCCTTGCGGGTCCACAAGGGTAATCCAGGCAAAAAATCCCTGGATCTCAGTCAGAACTGTGTAATAGTGGCTTGCAGGCCACTGCAATAGTCAGAGAATCTGCGCACGCACACTGCTTCCGAAAAAAGCATCAGCTTCACATTCCTTACTTAGGCAAAACTGAAAACACAGTGCATACTCCTAAAACAGTGAACCTCTCTCATCTTCCTGAAAAAACAGTCCAGAAAACAGAAAGAGAGGATCATAGCCCAAACTACAATCTCAAGGAACAACCAGTGAGGATTATAAATAACCAGATGGCTAGAGGCAGACGTAAGAACACTCCCAACAAAAGTCAGGACATAATGACCTCACCAGCAACCCCACAAAACAATGGACACTTCAATTCACTAGATATACAAGAAAACGACCTCAAAACTATGTTTCTCCAGCTATTAGAGGCCCATAGAGATGAAATGAACAAAGCCCTCAGAGAAATAACCAAAGAAATTGAGACTAACCAAGAGGAAACAAATCGTGCTCTCAGAGAAATGACCACGAAAATTGAGGCAAACAGAGAAGAAATGCACAAAGCTCTCAAAGAAATGTCTACACAAATGAAGGCAAATAAAGAAGAAATAAACAAAGCTGTCATAGAAATACAGGCAATTATACCCAAAGAAGTAGAGGCACAATTAGTGATACATAGAGAGGAAACGGACAAAAAAATAGAAGCTATCATTGAAAAGGAGGAGTCCGATTCAAACAGATGAAGGAAATGGTGCAAGACATGAAAACAGAACTATAATCAATAAAGAAAACACAAATAGAGAAAAACAAGGAGCTGGAGAACATAGAGAAAAAATCAGGAACTACAAAGGTAAGCTTCACCAACAGAATACAAGAAATGGAAGAAAGAATCTCAGGAGCCAAAGATACACTTGCGGAAATTGACACATCTCTCAAAGAAAAAATAAAATCAGAAAAGTTTCAAACACAAAATATCCAAGAAATCAAGGACACCATGAAAAGACAAAACCTAAGAATAATAGGAGTAGAAGAAAAAGAAGACATCAGGCTCAAAGGTCCGGAAAATATGTTCAAGAAAATTATAGAAGAAAACTTTCCCAACTTAAAGAAGAAGATGGCCATAAACATAAAAGAGGCCTACAGAACACCAAGTAGACTAGACCAGAAAAGAAATTCTTCACGTCACATCATAGTCAAAACACTGAACCTACAAAACAAAGAAAAAATTCTAACAGCAGCAAAGGAAAAAGGCCAAGTAACATATAAAAGTAGACCTATCAGAATCACGCCAGATTTCTCAACAGAAACTATGAAAGCCAGAAGGACCTGGACAGAAATCATACAGTCCTTAAGGGACCACAGATTCCAACCCAGACTACTATACCCAGCAAAACTTTCAATCAACATAGACAGAGAATTAAAGATATTCTAAGACAAAACCAAATTTAAACAATATCTACATAGTAACCCAGCTCTACAGAAGTTACTAGAAGGGAAACTCCAAACCAAAGAAAACAACTACGTCGAAGGAAACAGAGGAAATAGATAACTACACAACAAAAAAATCAAAAGAATACAAGCAATGAAACTCAGTGACACCACCAATACCACATCTAAAGTAAGTAACAATTGCTGGTCACTAGTCTCTCTCAACATCAACGGACTCAACTCCCCAATTAAAAGACACAGACTAACAGAATGGTTGTGGAAACAAGATCCATCATTCTGTTGCATTCAAGAAACACACCTATGCAACAAAGATAAACACTACCTCAGAGTAAAGGGCTGGAAAAATGTCTTTCAAGCAAATGGTTCCAGAAAACAAGCTGGAGTAGCCATCCTAATATCTAATAAAATAGACTTTCAACCCAAGTTAATCAAAAAAGATAAGGACGGCCACTATATTCTCATCAAAAGAAAAATCCACCAAGAGGACATCACAATTTTGAATATCTATGCCCCAAATACAAGAGCACCTACATTCGTAAATGAAACAATATTAAAGCCCAAATCACACATTGATCCTAAAACCCTAATAGTGGGAGACTTCAACACTCCACTCTCACCAAGGGACAGATCAACTAGACAGAAAACAAATAGGGAAATAAAAACACTTACAGAGACCCTAAATCAAATGGACCTAATAGACATCTACAGATCTTTTCATCCAAACTCAAAAGAGTATACCATCTTTTCAGCACCACATGGAACCTTCTCCAAAATAGACCCTATATTTGGTCATAAAGCAAGCCTCAACAGATACAAAAAGATTGAAATAATCCCTTGTATTCTATCTGACCACCATGGACTTAAGCTGGACCTCAACAACAACAGAAATAACCAACAGCCTACACGGACATGGAAAGTGAACAACTTGCTACTCAACAACAGCTGGGTTAAGGAAGAAATAAAGAAAGAAATTAAAGACTTCCTAGAATTCAATGAAAATGAAGGCACAACATACCCAAATTTATGGGACACATTGAAAGCATTGCTCAGGGGAAAATTTATAGCACTAAGTGCCTGCAAGAAGAAATTTGTAACATCACATAGAAACAACTTAATGGCCCAACTGAAAACCCTAGAAAAAAAAAGAAGCAGATACAGCCAAGAGGAGCAGAAGGCTGGAAATAATCAAACTCAGGGCTGAAATCAGTCATTTAGAAACAAATAAAACTATTCAAAGAATCAATGAAACAAAAAGCTGGTTCTTTGAGAAAATCAACAAGATAGACAAACCCTTAGCCAAACTAACTAAAAAGCAGAGAGAATCTATCCAAATCAGCAAAATCAGAGATGAAAAGGGTGACATAACTACAGACACAGAGGAAATTCAAACAATCATTAGGTCATACTACAAAAGCCTATATGCCACAAAATTTGAAAACCTAAATGAAATGGACAATTTTCTTGATAGATTCCATCTTCCAACATTAAGTCAAGATCAGGTAGAAAGACTGAACAGCCCTATATCCCCCAAGGAAATTGAAGCAGTCATTCACAGTCTCCCCTCCAAAAAAGGTCCTGGGCCAGATGGTTTCAGCGTGGAATTCTACCAGACCTTCAAAGAAGTGCTCATACCAATTCTCCTCAAACTATTCCACAAAATAGAAACAGAAGGTACATTACCAAACTCATTCTATGAAGTAATGGTCACCCTGATACCTAAACCGCACAAAGACCCAACAAAAAAAGAGAACTTCAGACCTATCTCTCTTATGAGCATTGATGCAAAATTACTCAATAAAATACTTGCAAACCGAATCCAAGAACACATCAAAGATATCATTCACCACGACCAAGTAGGCTTTATCCCAGGCATGCAAGGGTGGTTCAACATACAGATATCCATCAATGTAATCTACCACATAAACAAACTGAAGGAGAAAAACCACATGATCATCTCCTTAGATGCTGAAAAAGCATTTGACAAAGTCCAACACCCATTCATGTTTAAAGTCTTGGAGAGATCAGGAATACAAGGCACATATCTAAACATAGTAAAGGCAATCTACAGCAAGCCTGTAGCCAATATCAAACTCAATGGAGAGAAACTTAAATCAATCCCACTGAAATCAGACAAGACAAGGCTGTCCACTCTCTCCTTAATTCTTCAACATAGTACTTGAAGTCCTAGCCAGAGCAATAAGACAACTAAAGGAGATCAAGGCGATACAAATCGGAAAGGAAGAGGTCAAAGTGTCACTATTTGCAGATGATATGATAGTATATATGAGCGACTCCAAAAATTCAACCAGAGAACTCCTCCAGCTAATAAACACCTTCAGCAAAGTGGCAGGATACAAAATCAACTCAAAAAAATCAGAAGCCCTCCTGTATACCAAAGACAAAAGGGCCGAGAAAGAAATTAAGGAAACAACACCCTTCACAATAGCCACTAATAACATAAAGTACCTTTTGGTGACACTAACCAAGCAAGTGAAAGACCTTTTTGAGAAAAAACTTCAAGTCTCTGAAGAAAGAAATTGAAGAAGATCTCAGAAGATGGAAAGATCTTCTGTGCTCATGGATTGGTAGGATTAACATAGTGAAAATGGCCATCCTGCCAAAAGCAATCTACAGATTCAATGCAATTCCCATCAAAATATAAACTCAATTCTTTACAGACCTTGATAAAAAGATTCTCAGCTTCAGATGGAGAAACAAAAAACCCAGAATCTCCAAAACAATCCTGTACAACAGATCATCTGGAGGTATCTCTATTCCCTATCTCAAGTTTTACTACAGAGCAATAGTAATAAAAACTGCATGGTATTGGCATAAAAACAGAAAGGAGGATCAATGGAACCGCTTAGAAGACCCAGAAATAAACCCACACACCTATGAATACTCGATTTTTGTCAAAGAAGCCAAAACCATTCAATGGAAAAAAGACAGCATCTTCAACAAATGGTGCTGGTCCAACTGGATGTCCACATGCAGAAAAATGAAAATAGATCTATATTTATCACCCTGCACAAAACTAAAGTCCAAGTGGATCAAAGACCTCAACATAAAACCAGATACTCTAAATCTGTTAGAAGAAAAAGTGGGAACAGCCTAGAACTCATTGGCACAGGAGACAACTTCCTGAACAGAACACCAACAGCACAGGCTCTAAGAGCAACCATCAATAAATGGGACCTCATGAAACTGAACAGCTTCTGTAAAGCAAAGGACACTGTCATCAAAACAAAACTACTGCCTACAGATTGGGAAAGAATCTTCACTAACCCTTTATCTGACAGAGGACTAATATCGAGTATATACAAAGAACTAAAGAAGCTGAAAAGCAGCAAACCAAGTAATCCACTTAAAAAATGGGGAACAGAGCTAAATAGAGAATTCTCTGTAGAGGAATATCGAATGGCAGAGAAACACTTAAAGAAATGCTCATCCTCATTAGCCATCAGGGAAATGCAAATCAAAACAACCCTGAGATATCAGCTTACACCCATCAGAATGGCCAAGATGAAAAACTCAAGGGACAACACATGCTGGAGAGGTTGTGGAGAAAGGGAAACCCTCCTCCACTGCTGGTGGGAATGTAAACTGATACAACCACTCTGGAAATCTATCTGGTGCTTTCTAAGACAATTAGGAATAGTGTTTCCTCAAGACCCAGCTATACCACTGCTAGTTATATACCCAAACTTTGCTCAAGTACACAAAAGGGATACTTGCTCTACCATGTTTATAGCAGCTTTATTTGTAATAGCCAGAACCTGGAAACAACCCAACTGTCCATCAATGGAGGAATGGGTACAGAAATTGTGGTATTTTTACACAATGGAATACTACTCAGCAATCAAAAAGGAGGAAATCATGAAATTTGCAGGCAAATGGTGGGATCTAGAAAAGATCATCTTGAGTGAAATATCCCAGAAGGAGAAAGACAAACAGGGTATATACTCACTTATATAGACCTATAAGATATGATAAACATAATGAAATCTATACTCCTAAAAAAGATAATCAAGAGAGCGGACATGGGGTAAGATTATCAATCCTCGTTTAGAAAGACAGATGGGATGTGCATTGAATATATGACAGGGAGTCTACTGAGCACATTTGAAAGACTCTAACTAGCAAAGTCTCATGACCAAACCTTTGGCAGAGTACAGGGAATCATAAGAATGAAGGAGAGTTAGTCTGATGAGGAAAGGATAGGAGCTCCACAAGGAGCAAATATATCTGGGCACAGGGTCTTTTCTGAGACTGACATGCAACCAAGGACCATGTATGAATATAACCTAGAACCTCTGCTCAGATGTAGCCTGTGGTAGCTCAGTAACCAATTGGTTTCCCATAGTGAGGGGAACAAGGACTATTTCTAACAGGAACTCAATGACTGGCTCTTTGGCCTCCCCACCCCCCAAGGGAGGAGCAGTCCTGTTAGGCCACAGAGGAGAGCCTTGCAGCCAGTGCTGAAGATACCTGATAAAATAGGATCAGATGAATGGGGAGGAGGTCCCTCCTATTAGTGGACTTGGCAAAGGGCATGATGGAGATGAGGGAGGGAGAGAGGGACTGGGAGGGAATGAGGGATCAGGACATGGCTGGCTGGGATATAGAGTTAATAAAATGTAACTGATAAGAAAAAAATAAAATTTTAAAAAAGAATTTGTTGAAAAGTAGTAAGTAAGAAAAAAAATTTACTGAAATAGTATGGGCATTTAAAAAGTAACACAATTGTAAATTGAAATTGTAAATTGTAAATATTGACAGCTAGAAATGGAAAGTAAACCTTCCTGAGGTTTCATCTTTCTTTTATTAATAATCTATTAGTTAAGAATAAAACTCTTTCAATTCAATCACCACAATTAATGTTACTTGCATTTCATATTTTGGAGTATGAGTAATCTCTTTGTAGGAAAACCTGGCCTGCAACTCAATACCATACTAACCTCAAACTTGTAGAATTTTTCCTGTTTCAGCACCTTAATTGCTAGGTTTACCAACATTAGCCAGTATTCTAGGAATATTTAGACTGTAAGAATCATGCTTACATTATCTACAGTGACACACTAACAGTATCACCTGAGATATGTTGATAGCACACAATTGATTCCCCCAATCATTGTTCTCTAATATCACTGAGACAGTTAGTTTTAATAATCCAACTTATACAATATAGAATTATCTGCAAAGAAGTCTCAGGAAGGGGCTGTATTAGGTTAGGGTGGTTCCCTGAAAATAATTGTGGAGTATTATCTTTGAGTAGTGGCAGCATTCCTTTAGTTTGGGTCCTGAACAATATAAGACTGGTAAAATCAGATGAGTTGGAAACATGTGTACTCATTTCTCTGTTCCTGACTCTGGATATGAACAGGCTGGCTGTTATATGTTCCTGACTCCTTAAAATCCGTGAAATAAGAACTATAACCTGGAGCTAAAGAAAATCCCTTCTTGTTTAAAGATACTTTTGTTGGAATATTTTATCACAGAAACAAAATTGAAATTAAAATAAAGACAGTCCCTGTTTTCTCAGAGAAAAGCCCTGTCTTTCTAAATCCTATTTCCCCCCTGCTATGCATTCTATGGATTTGATAGTTTTTCAGACATAAAATTCATGGAAAATCTGCTACTTCATAACTTTTTGCAGCTGTTTATTATGATTGTTAGTTTGGGATTGATGGGGACTATTTTGTGAATAAGTGAAAGAAATGTAAAATGTCTTGACTCTAAGTCTTTCTGTGACAACTCAGGATGCAATCAGCACACTTTTATACTCAGAAGTATCTATATCAAATGATTTCTCTCTTAAGTAAAATTTTAAGAAAAAAGTTTCAAATGTTAAAAAGAGTAAATAAGAATATGTATGAAGTTCAATTGGAGGAAATGGCCAGAAATGGTAATAGGAAGAGTGAATGTGTATTTAGATATCACAAGTGAGGCTTTGCAGCCTGGTTGAGGGTGGGTGGCAGTGAGGACCTGTGAAAAAGGGGCTGAATATCTTGAATATTGCCACGATATATACCAACCATCACACCCAGATATGAATATATTCTTTAGAGGACTGTTTATATTATAGAATGTGATAGCAAAGAAAGACCGTGTTACATCATGAAATAGTAAACAATGGAAGGATAAAGAAAGGAAATAACAAGTTCATAAAACAGTTTTGTGGAGTAGTGTTAGCTCTTTCATATGGACACAGAAAAACAAACTGAAGAAACATGAGCAGAAGATGAATTAATGTTGAAACAAGAGAGGTATTATTGCTTTAATTTTTGAACTTTATGTTAGATAATTTATTGATTTTCTAACTACATCCAAATAGAATTAATTTCTCAGCATGAGAAAATAAGCACTACAATACTTAGAAAAACAGAATATAGCACAAATTTTTATGCTAACATTTGTAGAAAATAAGATAAGAGGGACACAGGTTGCCCATGAAATGCCCACAGTCTATGAAAATAATAATTCTTTTTGTCCAAGGGGTAAAATTGTATGGGGTCAGCCACTGGAGTGACAGCTGATGGCTGTTAAGGGGGGGGGGGAGGGAGTTTAAGTTTCTTTGGTATGTGGTCCATGGTGGACTGACCATGTTTTAGCTAGTGTTTTGTTTTTAGTATCAATTTCTGGTTGTTAATGTGTATTTATTCTACTGCAAAAAAATTTAGGCTATAAAATTTGAGATTGTCTTTTTTTTCAATTCTCAAATTCTCCTGATTTTTATAAATAAAAAAGTATGGAATGCATGTTTTAAATTTTAATTTTTTATATTAATTACAGTTTATTCACTTTGTATCCAAGCTGTAGCCCCCTTCCTAATTTCCTCCCAATCCCACCCTCCCTCCCTTATCTCCTCCCATGCCTCTCTCCAAGTCCACTGATAGTGGAGATCCTCCTTCCCTTCCTATCTGACCCTAGCCTATTAGGTCTCATCAGGACTGGCTGCATTATCTTTTTCTGTGCTTTTTGTTTTTTTGTTGGTATTGGTTTGCTATTTTTACACTAATGTACTTAAAGAATGAAGTGCATGATTCTATCAATCCCATTTAGTTGTTTTGATACAATGGTTTTTAACATATATATATATATATATATATATATATATATATTCATTTTGTTTCCTAGTAGCTGGTGAAATTCATTTTTCATGTAAAATATTTTATGATCATTAGTTTTCCTGTTAGAACCCCCAAACTCCCCCACTGATACAAAAGAGTCTTAACAATATGCTCATTTAAAGCATGGTTATACTACCATACAATTTCCTTCTCTAGTCCTCTACAGCTCTATCACAGCTAACATTTATTCAGTATCCATGCATAACAGATGTGCTATGAACATTTAACATGACAAATGCCTTTTTACATCTAAGTTTGATTGTTAAAATTTGGCATACAGGATTTAAGTTACTATCCCAAAGTCACATATTCAGTATTAAAATACAAATTAAATTCCTGGCATCTGGCTAGAGATTTTATTCTTATAACCACTAATGTAGTTTCATAGATAGCATTAGTATATGCAAAATATATTAAAATTACAGAGCAATGCTACTTCATATAAAGTGCATAATATTTAATTTTCTGTACTTCCCAAATCACCTTCCTTTATTAGTACAACTTTTTATCTATTATAATACTCAATAAGGCTCTTACTATGTTCTCTTTTACCCTTCATTGAAAGATTATTGGCTGCTCCTAGTTTTTCACCATCTGTTCTTACTAAGACTATGTAATGTTTGAGGACAGGTGGGTAATCCAGTAAACTATTTCAAAGAAATCAAGGCTGCTCTAATATAAACACATACACTCTACTATTATCCATTGCTGAAGTTTTACAATTTTCAGATAATTATAAAATGTAGATAGTAGCTTGCCATTCCACCATTGGGTTTAATGCTACTAACTCAAAGAATGTGATATCTGTATAACCACCTTATTATTTCATAGCATCTATACATTCAATAAAGAGTGCCACCTTTTTTTCTATATCTAGTAAAGACAATTGACACAGCTGCTGTGAACTCATGGCATATCACCTTTTGAGTACAACACATTTCCTTTGATACATTTGAAAGCTCTGAAAAGGAATAATTTTCTCTGTGTTCTGAATAACTGGAACACACAAGGATGTAAAAACATACATATATGAGGAGTGCATTCATAATATTTTCCCTAGATTACCAACACTTATATACTATATTGGTTTTGTTTTCTCCTGGATATTTTAGAAAATGCATAAAGCACATATTTAAAAAACTAATCCAGGTTTTCCTGCTGAGTTTTGACATTAAACAGAATGTATCTAATATCGAGGATTGGTTTGCAATATTTGGAAAAGATGCAGAAAAAGTACTAGACAGGCAGTCAGTTATAAACTTTTCAGAATAAAAAAAGACTATTGCTAATGTTATTCTGTGAAAAACATCTCCATCAGTGAGAGTTTAACAGAGCTTACACTATAAACATATTATAAAATTTTAATATATTTAAAATATTCAAGACTTATGAGATAAAGCATTTCTTTTAAATAGATACTATATTTTGAAAAGGACTCTGCTTGTTTGATGTACTCTATATAAACCCATTATCTAATATAATGTATTTCATATTTAGTCCGTTTAATATTTTAGAAAATATGCTTTTTAGGAGACATGATATTTCTTGACCATATTTAAGACTATTTAAAATAAAAATTAAGAATTGGGTGGTTGCTTATGGAATTAGCAGTACATAAAACTTAACAGGAGCTTTATAGAAGTGAGCTGTGTTTTCTTATGTATTGCTGTGATCTTAGATGGGGGAAAACAACAGCATATTAAGAAAAAGAAGTGATTTTGAGCTGTATAAAAATGTCAGTTTTCAAAAAATGTTGCTAATGCAACTGGATGTCCACATGCAGAAAAATGAAAATAGATCCATATTTATCACCCTGCACAAAACTAAAGTTAAGTGGATCAAAGACCTCAACATAAAACCAGACATACTAAATCAGTCAGAAGAAAAGTAGGGAAGAGCCTTGAAGTCATTGGCACAGGAGACAACTTCCTGAACAGAACACCAACCACACAGGCTCTAAGAGCAACAATCAATAAATGGGACCTCATGAAACTAAAAAGTTTCTGCAAGGCAAGTGACACTGTTGTCAGAACAACACGACAGCCTGTGGACTGGGAAATGATCTTTCTTCACCAACCCTGTATCTGACAGAGGGCTGATATACAGAATATATAAAGGACTCAAAAAGCTAAACACCAACCATTCAAGTAATCCAATTAAAAAATTGGGTGTGGAGCTAAACAGAGAATTCTCTGTAGGGAATTGTAGGATGGCAGAGGAACACTTAAAGAAATGTTCAATGTCCTTAGTCATCATGGAAACACAAATCAAAATGACTCTGAGATTTCATCTTAGAACTACCAGAATGGCTAAGATCAAACACTCAATTGACAACAAATGTTGGAGAGGATGTGGAGAAAAGGGAACCCTCCTCCATTGCTGGTGAGAATGTAAACTTGTAGAACAACTTTGGAAGTCAATCTGGCGCTTTCTCAGACAATGAGGAATAGCACTACCTCAAAATCCAGCTATACCACTCCTAGGCATATACCCAAAATTTGCTCACGTACACAAGGACATTTGTTCAACCATGTTCATAGCAGATTTATTCGTAATAGCCAGAACCTGGAAACAAGCCAGATGTTCCTCAGCGAAGAATAGATACAGAAATTATAGTACATTTACATAATGGAATAGTACTCAGCAATTGAAAACAAGGAAATCATAAAATTTGCAGGGTGGGATCTAGAAAATATCAACCTGAGTGAGGTCTCCCAGGAGCAGAAAGACACACATGGTATATATCCACTTATAAGTGGATACTAGACATATAAGAAAGGATAAGCATACTAGAATCTGTACACTTAAAGAAGTTAAAAAAGGAGAAGCACACAGGGCAAGATCATCAATCTTAGAAAGACAAATGGGATGGAAATTGGGAGTAGGAAAAACAAGAAAGAGGACAGATGCCTATCATAGAGGGCCTCTGAAAAACTCTAGCTAGCAGTATATCAAAGCAGAGGTTGAGGCTCATAATCAAACCTTGGGCAGAGCACAGGGAATCATATGAAAGAAGGGAGAGTTAGTAAGACCTGGAGAGGACAGAAGCTCCACAAGGACCAAATATATCTGGGCACAGGAGCCTTTTTTGAGACTGATTCTTCAACCAAGGACCATGTATGGATATAACCTAGAACCCCTGCTCAGGTGTAGCCCATGGCAGCTCAGTCTCCATGTGGGCACCCTAGTAAGGGGAACAGGGACTTATTCTGACATGAACTCAGTGGATGGTTCTTTGACCTCCCCCCCCATTCCAAGGGAAGAGCAGCCTTGCCAGGCCACAGAGGAGTACATTGCAGCCAGTCCTGATGAGACCTGATAAGCTAGGTTCAGATGAAAAGTGAGGAGGTCCTCCTCACCTATCAGTAGACTTAGAAAGGGACAGGGAGGAGATGAGGGAGGGAGGGTGGGATTGGGAGAGAATGAGGGTGGGGACCACAGCTTGAATACAAAGCAAATAAACTGTAATTAATATAAAAATAAAACTTTAATTACAAAATATTAATTAATATTTTTGTTGTAAAAAGAATATATTTTATGATGTTTATGATAAACCACAGTTTTAAATTATTATGCATCAGAATACTAACCTACTTGCTCTTTTTAATTAAATTTTCATTTTTCATTAAATATTGCCTGGTTAATTTAAGTCACTAGATTACCATGCGCCATGCATATGGTACAATCAGGGTTTAAAATACAGGTTTATATACTTGCAAAATCATTTACATGTTACATATACAAAATTTCTCTCCCCAAATGCTATTTTCTTCAACCATATGTCTGTAGTTATTTTCAATCCTTAGTTATACCTCTTGGTTAGTGTGCCTGCTGTTCTTATTCTCCATTGCCACTATTATTCTATCAAATGTATGAATTGTATCCTGAAAACTTACACATACAGCCTTTGAAAATGCTTATAATTCATGGGGCCATATAACTTGATAGGTGAGGAATCCTAAAAAATCATGCATACAATCAACCAAAATGGGCATTCACTCATTGTCAATAACTAATACATGAGTTCAAGTACTTTCTTATTGGATATTTGGGTAGAATGCAGGGAATCTTATGAAAGAAGTGGGAGATAGAAAGACCTGGAGGAGACAGGAGCTCCACAAGAAAAACTACAGAACCAAAAACAAAACAAAACAAAACAAAACAAAAAAACAGAAAAAAGAAAATTCTGGGGCCAGTGGTCTTTTTCTGAGACTTGTATTCCAATTAAGGATCATTGATGGAGATAACCTAGAACCCCTGCACAGATGTAGCCCATGACAATTCAGTGTCCAATTGTATTCCATAGTAATGGGAACAGGGGCGGTGTCAGACATGAATCTTCATAAAATGGAGTTTTTAATTTCTACATTTTGTGTGTGATTTAATTTTGTACTAGATAAACATTTTATACCTATCTATTATACTAACTACTATATACTAGATAAATATTAATGTCATTCAATTTTATATAAATGAGTGGAATATTTAATGTAAATTGTTATAGTCATTTCACCTTTCTTTGAAGTAAGTACATATAAATATCCATGTATGGTAGAACAAAACCAAGGAAAAATTATTGATTTAAAAGTCTTACAGCCAGGCACTGACATTCATTTTAAGCACCATTTAAATATTTGTATATCCATAATCAGACTGTACAAGGTCTTAATGTATTGACAGAAAAATATTTCAGAAAGATATGAAGTGTAATAATATAAATTTTAGGTTCATTTATATGGTATTTAACATTAGGAGTAACTGTAAGAAAGATAGAAGCTAGAAATTTCTTTATACATTGATGCAGTGAAAGATATTTACAAAGTTATGCAATGATAGATATAAGTTCTAGTTCAATTCAAAAACATGGCTAATGATCTTTTAAATACAAATTGTTTTTTAAGCATTTTCAATGAATATTAATACTTGCTGTATATTCAATGCATGAGAAGATTCAAAGAATGCTCCCCTGTAGAGGATATGCTACTGTATAAATCATTTTTTAGTGAAAGCACATAAATTCTGAGGAAGCACAGCGAAGATAAACATAACCTTGAATATAGAAGCATAATAATAGTAAATAACACTCATCATAGCTACAAACCTTTCTTTTCAAAGTTTTATAGAACAGTATGATGGTATTTGTCTAACCAACTGCTTTTAAACAGCTCTTAGTTTCTTTTCCTGTCTCTATGATAAATTGTCTGCAAACAGTAACTTAAGAAAGACATGAAAGTTTGTTTTTGGTTCATGATTTAAAGAATCAAGCCCATTTCTGTGAGGAAGGTGTGGATACTTAGTAAAGTGACTGTAGTACCTGAAGGAGTTGAGGAGATAGAAACTGTGATCAGAATATATTGTATGAAATATTATTTTTCAATAACAAAACAAAAGAGAGGAAGACAATAAAGTGACTGCAGCTGTGGTTATAGGGGAATGAGACAGCTGATGGCATTGTCTCTACTGTGAAAAAGCAGCTTGTAGTAAACTTTTATTCAACCTGATTTCTATTTGACTCAGTCGGTCTCTGGCCTCTATAAATGTAATATCACCCAAATTAAAGGTCAGTTTTCCCACCTCCATTAAACTTCTCTTCAAATACCCTCATCTACAAGCCCAGAGGTGAGCCTCCTACAGGTCTCTAAATCTAGTGAAGACAACAATAAAGAATACATAATACTTGGTTTGAAATAATATGATGTAAATAAATAAACTTACCCTACTGGTAAAGACTTTAATACTCCTTACTTAGCCTAGGGTTTAAGTGGCACAAACTAGAAAAGAAAATATGCCTTAACAATGAAGTCATTTTACGAAACGGTTTCTTTGAGTAATTTGTGACATAGACATTTCTTCCCAGTTGAAACATTACGTGCCCAGGAGAAGCTTGTTATGAATCAGGAAGTCTAAATAAAGATTTCTTATGATTCAGACAATAAAAAAAGTCTCACAAATCTCAAAAAGTCTTAAAAAATATCTAATGCACAAGATCCTTTGTTCCATACTGCTATATAAGAGGACTGATGAAGACAAGAAAATATCTGCCCTGTCAAATAACCTTCAAATAATTCAGAGAACGCCATAGGTCTATTGTTTATGAGTTAACATGAAAAATTTGGGTGTACATTCAGTTGTGCAATTGGCTTTGAGTGATCTATGCCTCTGGAATTAAAAACAATAAACTCATTGATTAGCCAAACTGAGCCTTGATGATGTCCTTGCTTTGGTCTGCCATTGTTTTTTTTTTACCTATGTTGAGTCTGTTCAAGGGTAGAGCCAACATATTCCACAGAGAATACAAATAATATACTAGGTTGTCTTCACATGATTAGGAGCTGGACAATTTCATAAAGGCTGTTTGCTAGATAGAAAAGTCCCCAAACAGGTAGATGTTTAATTTAAGTAAGTAAACGAAGAGCCAATATATTACCAGGTCTGTTGTTGAAAGCACTGAAGGGAAGCTGGCTGCAGTGAGGAATCCCTGTCTTTTCCATAATCTTGCCTGTATTTGTTTTCAGTTGTTTTGTGTAT
This sequence comes from Psammomys obesus, assembly GCF_907164565.1. Lineage (NCBI taxonomy): Eukaryota > Metazoa > Chordata > Mammalia > Rodentia > Muridae > Psammomys > Psammomys obesus. The sequence continues at coordinate 14,718,474 of NW_026585689.1, forward strand.
CTTAGCCATTCACATTGTGATTGAGATGAAATCCCAGAGTTGTGTGAACTCTATTGTCCTAATTGCAAAGGATGATGGGTACTTCCCCCTTAGTTTATTATTATTAATTATTATTATTATATTTCCATTTATTTACTTTACATCCTAAGGGTGTCCTCTCCATCCTCTCTTCCCAGTCTTTCTGCTCCTTTTCCCTTCCTCTCTTCCTCTCCCCCAAGAAAAAGGAGTCCTCCCCCCCCATATCAATCCCCCTCAGCACATCAGGTCACATTAGGACTAAGTATATCCTCATCCACTGAGGCCAGGCAAGGCAGCCCTGCCAGGGGGAAGTGATCCAAAAGTAGCCAACAGAATAGAAATATTCCCCCCTTCCCTCCACTCGCCAGGTGACCCATGTGAAGACCAGGCTGCCCATCAGCCAAATATTTGCAGGGGACCTAGGTCCAGACCATGCATGCTCTTTAGTTGATGTCTCAGTCTCTGTAAGCACCCGTGAGTCCGGGTTAGTTGTCACTGTTGGTTTTCTTGTGGGGTTCTTGACTCCTCCAGCTCCTTCTATCTTTCCTCCAAGATTTCCGGAAGCTCTCTGGAGCTCAGTTCCATATTCAGCTGCAAGTGAAGGGTACTTTTTTTGAAGGACTTCTTAGACATTTTGTTGCTGCTATAGAGAACTCTATTTAAATATGTTACTTGTTTTAAGTGTAGTACATGTTTCCTTTACTTTGTTTTTTGAGGGTTTTTAAAAAAATGTATATATTCTGAAGATTAAAAACCCATTAGATATGTACCTGCAAAAATATCTTCCATTCTACGTGTTTCTTCTTCACATGATTGTTCCCTAAATGTCACAAAACTTTCCAGTTTTATGATATCACACTTGTCAGCTATTGGGTATAATTCTTTGCAAGTAGAGTCCTATTTAGTAAATCCTTTCCAAAACATACAACTTCTATGCTTGTTATTGTCTATTTTTTCCTCAGGCAGTTTTAATATTTTGGATTTCAAATTGTTATCTTTACTTGAGGGTAACCTTTCTTCAAAGTGATTATGAAGGGTCTAATTTATTTTTTCTGAATGTTCATATCTACTTTATCCAGCAATATTTCTTGAAGATTTTACCTTTTCTCCAGTGTGTGTTTTTGATCTCTTGTCACATATCAGATGATTGCAATTTTGTTTACTTATATTAGTCTTCTGCTTTATTCAATTAAGTTTTGTCTATTTTTGTGTTAGTATGATATATTATTTTCAATCATTCAACTTTATAATATATATTGAAGTATGGAATGACTGTCCTACCAATATTATTTTTTCTCAGGATGTCATGAGCTATGAAGGATTTTTACTTTGCCCTGGTGGCAAGATTTAGAAAGTAGACACATCTTTAAAGTACCTCAACAGATGAATGGATGAAGAAATGTAGTATAAATCCATAACTAAACATTATTCAGCTGTAAATAAGAATAAAATCATGAAAATTGAAGGTATAACAATGGGTCTAGAAAATACTATATCTAGAGAGTTAACCCAAACACAGAAAGATAAACTATTCATATTTGATTCTTTGACTCCAAATCTTCATACCTGAATATACACATGCAGTTATAGTGAAACCAAGTAGGCACAGAGGGACTGTGTTGAAAAATGGCTTGGGATGGGCATATCAGAAACTAGTGATATGAAGATATGGACTTAGAAATAGATAATGGGGAGGGTAACTCTAACAATAAAAAAGACAATATTAAGAGGTAGAAGGGACAAATAACCCCAAGTTTGCTTGATGAATCCTCAAGATGTTATTTTATGTTTACCTAATTTTTTAGTACACACACACACAAACACACACACACTTGTAACAAACTAACCAAAACCCCAGTATGCATCATAAGAAACTACTTTTGAGTAGTTCATCAGAGTAATCCAACAGCTCACCAAACAATATCAGCTGTTTCTGTTGCTCATGGATGTCTCTCGGAGTCTAAAGGTAAGTTCCTATTTTTTTAAATATTTTTCTCTTTTTAAATTTTATTAATTACAGTTTATTCACTTTGTATCCCCCCTGTAGCTCCCTCCCTCTTCACCTCCCAACCCCATCCTCCCTCACCCTTCTTCACCCATACCCCTCCCCAAGTCCACTGATGAGGGAGGTCCTCCTCCCCTTCCTTCTGATCTTAAGTCTGTCAGGTCTTATCAGGGGTGGCTGCATTGTCTTCCTCTGTGGCCTGGTAAGGCTGCTCCCCCCTCAGGGGGAAGTGACCAAAGAGCAGGCCAGTCAGTTCATGTCAGAGACAGTCCCTGTTCCCATTAGTACTGGACCCACTTGGACACTGAACTGCCATGGGCTACATCTGTGCACAGTTTCTAGGTTATCTCCATGAGTGGTTCTTGGTTGGAGTATTAGTCTTAGAAAAGAACCCTGTGATCCTGTTAGAAATAGTCCGTGTTCCCCTTACTTTGGAAAACTACTTGGTTACTGAGCTACCATGGGCCACATCCGAGCAGAAGTTCTAGGTTATATCCATAGATGGTCCTTGGTTGAGTGTCAGTCTCAGAAAAGACCCTGTGCCTGGATATATTTGGTCCTTGTAGAGCTCCTATCCTTTCCATACCATACTAACTTCCCTTCTTTCATATGATTCCCTGCACCCCCCCCCCCCAGGGGAGGAGCAGTCTGTTAGGCCACAGAGGAGGAGGACTTTGCAGCCAGCACTGAGGATACCTGATAAAACAGGGTCAAATGAAAAGGGAGGAGGTCCTCCCCTATCAGTGGACTTGGAAAGGGGCAGGGAGGAGACCAGGAAGGGAGTGTGGGGTTGGAGAGGGAATGAGGGACCAGGATACAGCTAGGACACAGAGTTAACAAAATGTAACTAAAAAGAAAAATAAAATTTAAAAAAGAAAAGAAAAGAAAAGACCCCTGTGCCCAGATTTTTTTGGTTCTGTTTCTCTCCTTGTGGAGCTCCTATCCTCTCCAGGTCTTACTATCTCCCCCTTCTTTCATAAGATTCCCTGCACTCTGCTCAAAGTTTGGCTATAAGTCTCAGCATCTGCTTTGATACCCTGCAAGCGTTTCAGAAGCCCTCTGTGGTAGGCTCCTGTCCTGTTCCCTGTTTTCTCCCTCTTCTGATCTCCATCCTCTTTGCCTTTCTGAATGGGGATTGGTAATCTTAGCCAGAGTCTTCCTTCTTGTTTAGTTTCTTTAGGTATACAGATTTTAGTATGTTTATCCTATATTGTATATCTAATAGTTCCCATTTTTAAAGAGCTCATTCTTAAGACACAGAACTGGATAAATTTGAGAAAATGCTATACAAGATTTTAAGAAGGGGAAGAAATTATGTAACTTCTATGGCTTATTATATATTTTATACAGATAATTTTCAATAACTTTTTTCCCTGTTAGTAAAAAGTAGTCAAAAGTATTTCAATTTCTTGTCTACTTATCTATTCATTAAAACTATTATAAATCTTCTTTTCTTTTGCAAGGCACATCAATCTGCTTATCTAATGTCTATTTGTTTTTTCTTCCTATTATTAAATCTACATGTTTTCATTGTGACAATGTGCCCCATCAATTACTGACCAGTCCATTTCAGATCAATATAAGTAACAGGATACAAGGAATAATCACTGCAAGGGACCTAAACAAAAGCTCTTTATGTGATAATGCATTTCACTTGAAAGCACCAAAAACGTTTTGTAAAACTCATCTCTACTCTTAGCACAGTAATAAGCATTTTATTATAATTGGTGATCCCAGAGACGTATGAAAATTATTGTATCTTTGCAGGAAAAGTAGATAAAATCTTACTTTTCATAAAAAAATGCATCACAGGAGCATTGTGAAATTACACCATTTACACTGTTATTCTCAGTTTTATTACAGGTCTATGTTTGGGAACTCCAGCCTCTTCTATAAATGCATTCCAAAATCTACAATTAATTTTACAAGGATATAAAGATCATTCCATTGGGACATCTACCCACCGACGAGGACACAGAATTAATGGTTGCATCTTTCCTCAAAGTCCGCTGTTGATGAAAATAATAGCCAATGGTACATTGCCTTCCCATTAGAGTTAGTAACCTCTAGAGATATTGTGGAAGGCAAAGAGCATTCTGGAGAGCTGCTATTTGACAAGGGTCATTGGTGAGTCTATGGAGTTTCTTCTCTGTGATTTCAGAGGGAGAATTTACAAAACCTGATAACCATTTCTATGCTGTCAAGAGAAGCTGAGCTGGAGTTTTTATGTATGGATATATTAGAAGCTCACATCGCATTTTGACAGCTGATATATTTTAATATTTAAGGAAGAAAATGGTTAATATTCAAACTCAGCCATAAGCAGAGGAATACGACCTATTGTGTGGGTTCATTACCTAAGTGAATAACAGGAAATTGTTCACCTTCTGTGCTATAATTGATAATACAGTCCATTTATTTTGAAAGTTATGCACAGGAGATACACTACAGCCACCTCTAATAAACACAATAAAGAGCCGGGCGCAGTGATGCACACTTGTATTCGCAGCACTCAGAGAGGCAGAGGTAGGCAGATCTCTGTGTGTTCGAGGCCAGCCTGGTCTACAAAGCAAGTCCAGGTCAGCCAAGGCTATACAGAGAAACCCTTTCTCAAAAAACCAAACCAAAAACAAACAAACAAACAAAAAAAACCCCCACAAACCAAAACATAAAGAGCATTTAGAAAGCTATGCTTTTACATACATAAGATGTATAATGTTTGCATATTTCAGAGAATACATTAGGTAATTAATTACACCCTTACAAAAGGAGAGATACATAGTTATCCTAATGCTGTTGTTACTGGAGTGTCCCCAGACACTACAGTCGTGACCATTGGTAGGTAAAGGCTGTGGTGATGAACAAACTACTCTGGAGACAGTTTCAGGCAACAGTGTCTGCTTTATCGTACATAGACAGCTATTTAAGAGTAGAAGCCCCTCAACTGTGATTGGCTAGCACATAACCTTGGATTGGATAGTGAGCGCTCATACCACCAGGGTCACTATGCAGAAGAAGAACATTAAAGGAGACATGAAAAGCGCAGAGGAGAACGGGCCAGCTACTGGCTACTCAGGCTCCTTCAGAATTCAGTGTTCTGACTTCTGGTGCATGGCATGCTTCTTACTTAGCATAGCATTATGCCAAGTAGGCTGGCCACCAGGTGATGCACGCGTTTTCACCTTTGCCCTAAAATACAAGACCGTTAGTGGTGTCTTGTTTTGTTTCAGCTAGAATCCTGATATCACTGTGAAAGGCTTTTTAAAACCTAGGAATATATTTATGTAAGTAACCATTCAGTGTAGAATTCAGCAAATTTTTCATGTTTCTTTATTAACAGAAATGAAAACAATAGAAATAATTTCTGCTGTTAATGTAGTTTCAGTTAGACAATTTTAAAGACAGTTTTTGTTCAAATACCTGGTATGTGTTCATAGTGTATTACTTATACATAATTAATTGAATCAAGTTTTTTATCTTGTTTTATAAATACACAAATTATTGGAAACATTAAATATTCTTGGAAGTTGAGACATATTAGAGTCCTAATAATTTATTTATATATAAAAATGTAAAATAAACATATTATAAAGCAAATTATTTTGTGTTTACTGTTTGAGAATTCTGATATCTCATGAAATATTTTTCACAAAATTATGTATTCTTTCAAAGAGTCAGTATAATTCCTACTTGGTTTGAGACATTGTTATAAGATGCAAGATACTCATCTGTAAATTGTCTTGAACATAATCAAAGAGTAGAAATTGTTCTCTGCTTTTCAACCGTTTGAGGTATTTAATTGGCCTTTATTACAATCTAATTTCTAAGACTGGAAAAGGTGAACACAATAAAACAGAATTGTTAAACAGCAGTTCCAGAGCCCATGGAGTATTTATAAATGCTTCTGGTTTTGAAAAATGACTTTGTCTTGTTTATAAACCATTGGATGTAAATAAATCCCTTGCTCTTTGGAGGGTTAAGAAAGTCCATAGACCTTAAATGAATATTTAAGCAGCTTATTCAGAATCCAATTCTATCATGAAACACCTGTGGTAAAAGGGGATGTACTGTGTAATCCTTCCCTGTATATTACATTGCTATTTCATTTTACGAACAGTAGTGACATCTGTGGAATTGAGTCAAATGTTAGAATTAAAAGCTGCCAAGAAAATTGTGTTAAAGTATTGAAATAATTACTGTAACAAAATGACTTTGTTCTTGTTCATGGGGAACTTTATGGATAGGTTCTGAATTAGGAATACATCTAAAGTACTGTATTCCCAAAATGATTTTTAGGGTTAAGAGACTGAGATCTGATAGACTAAGATCAGAAGGAAGGAGAGGAGAACCTCCCCTATCAGTGGACTTGAGGAGGGGCATGCGTGAAGAAGGGGGAGGGAGGGTTGGATCAGGAGGGGAGGTGGGAAGGGCTTATTTGGGGATAAAAAGTGAATAGAGTGTGATTAATAAAAGTTTAAAAAAAAGAATTGCAAAGAGCACTGGGAATTATGTTTGTTTGTTTCTTTGTTTTTTAAAAGAATGGGAAAGTAGAAGGACCCAGAGGGCACAGAAGCTCAACAATAAGACCAACAAAGCCAACAAATCTGGGCTCAAGGGTGCTGGTGGGGACTGATACACCAAACAAGGACCATGCAAGGAGAGGACAGCCTCCTGCTCAGACTGCCCCCTGCTCAGGCCCCCATAGACAGTTCAGTCTTCATATGGGTTCTTTATTAAGGGGAGAAGGTGCTGTCTCTGACACAGACTCTGTTGCCTACTCTTTGATCACTTCCCCCTGGCAGGACCACCATACTGTGCTGGGCCACAGAGGAAAAAGTCTTGATGAGACTTAATAGGCTGGGGTCATTTCGTAAGGGAGGAGGGCTCCGCCTTCCCCTTTCTAACTAGAGGAGGGAGTTAGGAGGGAAGAAGGAGGGAAGGTAAGACCTGAAGAAGACCAGGATGGAGGCTGCAATCAAGATATAACCTGCATAAATTTAAAAATTTAAATTAAAAAGGGACTTGAACAGCTTCTTTTTTCTGGTATCATTATTTTCTCCTTAAAAATAAAATTTATTTTTATTTTCAGAGTAAAAAATTAAAAAAATCTAGTATTCTACTTAAATATAGAAAAGCAATTTTTTTCCAGAACATTATTTTAAATTCATTTCTGCAAATACTAACTGCTAGTAAAACGAATAATGCTGACTGACTTGAAAAGCACAGTGACTTTAAGAAAATTAAATTACCTGGAGAGTGAGAACTTAAAGATTTTAACTCTGTCCTTACAATAAAATATATGTCTGTTATTAGGCTTCTACTCAATGAATAAATTTTCCTAGGCCTATGATAGGATATTGATCTTATCACCCTTTTCATTCAAATAAAAGAATTTAAACTCCAAATATCTTAAACTCATGCTCCTATGGTCAGATTGACACTGTGTAGTTACATACTTAATATTCTTTGTCGGAAAAAAAATATTGCTCTCTTCTTACTGACCCTCAAAATATTTAATATGTCCTTTAGCTATCAGGATATTATCTAGTTTACTGAAGCAGTTCTTACTAAATAGTTGGTAAAATACTGCCTATTTGGCAGCTAACTGTCTATGGAAATACCTGCTGTTATAGGACAGGAAGGTAGGATTAAGACAGTGTCTGACCCAGTGCATGGAATCATCCATTTCTCTTCAAGGATAGTGGCAGGCTGCATGACTCCTAATTTATAACCAGGAAATTGTGCTACTCTCAAGTCTGTCTGTACAGTTGAGAGTCTCAGTTTATACCCCTCATACTAGACAGACTTGCAGGTACTTTAGACAGTTTTACAATGTAATGTTCCACGTTTTCATGAAAAGTTTAAAATATGGCTTTTCGGGGACAAAACCTGTTTAACTCTCCTAAGTTTCCTCTCCCCACAGCTAAAATGTTGATCAATGGCTTTAGCAGTAATATCATTCAGAACATGCTACTGCATGTACTTTAACAGTGAAAAAATGGCAACTTACTGAAATTATATAGTGTGCTTTGAATTAACTAAAGTTAATGTCTGAAGAAGAGTTTTGAATAACATTATATTTTTATGTGTCTGTGTTTTCCTATTAATATGTAATTAATTCTTTTTTATAACAAATATATTACCAAATGATAATCTAATAAAGTAAATAGAGTTGAGAAATTATCTCCTGTTAGCTAACTTAATGTTCTTTTCAAAATCTTCCTTGGAGTATGGGCCATCTTCTGCAACATTTTGAAACTGTGATTAGTAGAAGGCATTCCTGACACCAAACTTGTGTGGCAGGATGGGTCATTATAAAATTCTCATGACCACACTGCAAACACATAGAGGTTCAAGGAAGCATCGTAACTGGGTATAATTCATAACTAGCATTTGGTTTATTCAACATTGTTTGCCTCAAACAGAATGGGTAATACTGTGCAAATCAGTGACATCAGTAACAGTGAGAAGTCTGGCAGAGTTTTGAAATGGTTGATGGACATTGGTATTTAACTGCAGACCACATAAGATAGGTTTTTATAATAAAATGAAGATATTAAAATTCTGATAAAGTGAAAGCTAATGATCACAGTCTTTGTTAGCAAAGGTATTCATAATCCATGGTCCTGTCCTATTAGTCTAAGAATATAATATCTATAACTGAAGTATTTACCAGCTATTTATTTGTTCTGGTGTAGAACAACATAGAACACATATATGGAGTTGTGTCCACAAACTTTGCTTTCATCTATGCAGATAAAACACAGAGCAAATGAATGGGAAGACTGAGAAACAAGGGTTTTCTGCAAATGATTAGTATAGAGAACTAGTTGGAGTTTTAAAAGTAAATTCTGTACTTCTGTGGGTAGCATGGATGAGTTAGATTTTGATAAGTCTTTCTTAAACTAAGTTTGCTATCTTAGATATTAAAATTTAAAAAGAGATACTTTAATTTATTCCGAATATGGCCTAGACAACTAAGGAATACTGATAAGAGGAGAAAATATTTTCCCACATGAAAAAGATACCTAATTGGTTATGCAAAATCAGGTGCTAAGCTGTGAAACCTTATACATATAAGTATTTTACACAGACTCAACAGTTTGTATTTGTCTCTTTAGGGATATCTATGTTTAGATGTAAAATGCATGTATGTGTGTAACGACAATTAAATTTACAGAGGTCATGAATTTGAAAAAGAACTAGGTGAGGGGTGCATGAAGAGGGTTTGACTAAAGAAAGGGAATTGGCACAGAGTTAACAAAATGTAACTAAAAAGAAAAATTAAAAAAAATAAAAAAAAAATAAAAATTTAATTAGAAAAAATAAAAAAAAGAAAGGGAATTGGGAAAATTATGTAATTACATTTCAATTCCAAAAAAATAGAAAATAAAAGGATTAATTTAAATTAGAGGAAAGTACAAGCAATAATTTTTCGTATATATACAAATATAATATAAATATAGAAAGAATAATATATATATATATATATATATATATATATATATATATATATATATTGCTTTATAGGTGACAGGTTACAAAGAATAATGCGCAATATATTACTGAGACAGAAATATAATATTAACTGTTTAAGTACTTTAGGAAATTAATAAGTGCCAAAATGAATATACAAATGTGTTGTTGGCCTATATCATGAGTTGTGCAGTAAAAACTGGCTGAACATCTTTCCAGCATTAAAAATGGTACATAAGAACCTCTGCTCAGATGTAACCTGTGGTAGCTCAGTAACCAATTGGTTTCCCATAGTAAGGAGAACAGGGACTATTTCTGACAGGAACTCAATGGCAGGTTCTTTGACCTCCCTACCTCCCAGGGGAGGAGCAGTCCTGGTAGGCCACAGAGGAGGACTTTGCAGCCAGTCCTGAAGATACCTGATAAAACAGGGTCAGATGAAAGGGGAGGAGGTCCTCCCCAATCCGTGGACTTGGAAAGGGGCACAGTGGAGATGAAGGAGGGAGGGTGGGATTGGGAGGGAATGAGGGATCAGGATACAGCTGGGATACAGAGTTAGTAAAATGTAACTAATAATAAAAATAATAAATAAATAGCTAAATAACTAAATAAATGAATAAATAAAGAGATGGTGCATAGGTTTGGTATAAATTGTTACTCCTATGGATGGCATGCAATGATAAGAAGTGGCTGAGTCCAAGTAAGTGATAGTTGTTAATGACTTTTGTTTATGGTTGTGAGTTTATATACTCCAGCCAGTCTAAGGAGTGAGCCTGAATTTTATGTATCTGACCTTAAATTCAGTACAAATTCAATTAATGTGCTATGAACTTAGTATGGCAGATTCTCAAAAGGTACAAGTACTTGGATTCTGGAGTGGCACTGTGTGGGCATGAAATTTTGTGTGTGATGCTGATTCTTTCAGTGTGTGCGTGTGTATATTGAATGTGTGTGTTTGTAAATGAGTATGTGTGTGTGTATGTATATGGGGTGGTATGTGTTTGTCTTTGTGTATGTGTGTATATGTGTTTGGATGTCTGCACATCTGTGTTTGAATATGTGTGTGTATCTGTGGTGGATTGAATAGGAATGGCCCTCCTAAGCTCATATATTTGAATTCTTACTCATTTGGGAATGGCACTATGGGAGGTGGAGCCTTATTGGCTTAGGTGCGGCCTTGTTGGAAGAAGTGTATTAGTGCGGATGGGCTTTGGGGTTTCAAATGTTCAAACCAGGCATAGGCTTTCTCTGTCTCTCTGTCTCTTTTGCACTTTCTCTCTCTGGCACTCTCTCCTCCTTCTGCTGTTCTCTGCTGAGTAGAACTTAGCTACCTAAGCATCATGTCTTCCCGAATGCTGACAATGCTTCCCACCATGACAATAATGAACGGAACTTTTGAATGTAGCATTTCTTAATTCCATACTTTCTTTTATACAAGTTTCTGTTGTCATGGTATCCCTTCACAGCAATAGAACTTTGACTAAGCCAGTACCTATATAGGTATCAGAATATAGCCTACAGGGACTGGGTATAGCCACTTGTTATTCCCAGGCTTTAAGTTCTTGAAAGTTCACCTCATACTTGTAGTGAGGTGCCTTTTTATTTATTTATTTTTTATTTATTTTATTTTATTTTTTAAATATTAGTTACAGTTTATTAACTTTGTATCCTAGCTGTAGCCCACTCTCTCATCTTCTCCCTGTCTCTTTCCAACTCTACAGATAGGGGAGGTCCTCCTCCCCTTCCATCTGACCCTAGCTTATCAGGTCTCTTCAGGACTGGCTGCAATGTAGCCTGGCAAGGCTGCTCCTCCTTTGGGGAGTGGGGGGGGTTCTTTAGCCATCTCAGCTGCTTCTCACTTTATTTGGTGGGATTGGTTTTCTCTCAGGACTTGAGCATGCTGACTACACTAGACTTGCTCTTCTGTAATTCATGAATCTGCTTCTCTCTGTCTGCAGGGTTGATAGTGTTTCAGAAACCCTCTATCACGTCCCAGACTTTTATAGTAGTGCTTGCAGTCCAAACTCATGTCCCCGTGCATGTGTGCCACAAATGCTTTGCCAAATGAGCTATTTCCACAGGTCTGGGGAGCAATTTTGAATGTAGTTCTCATTCTATTTCCATTAGACAAGGTACCAAGAAAAAGAGAAATTCATTCCATTTACCTTGCTTTTAGGGACAGAATCATTTGTTATATAACACCACACAAACCCATCTAAGCAGAGGTTTAGGCAGAGAAACATGTAAGAACTTCTTTGCCATATCTGTTATAGCATGCAACATCTATGTCAGAATATGTACTATCATAGTTATACATTAACTAGGAAAGGAAATGCATATGCTGAACTAAATTTGTGCTTACCAAAATAAAGTATTCTTGCTCTATCTAGTCCTCGCTTTACATTGTTGTAAGAAATAATGGTCATCCTCAGAATGGCTTAAATCAATAGGATGAAGGTACATTTTTTTTTCTTGTAAAAATATTCTGGCTATTTTCGACCATATGACATTATAAAGTGCTACTTGCTGCAACGCATTTCCGAGTGTAAATTGTTGCTTTCTAAGAAATTATTTTAGCTTCATTTATTTTAAGATTAAAGTATTAATTAGAACTTCAGTTATAAAGTTGCAATTTTTGCCCTGGGCATTTTGCCACTCCAAGTGCTATTTTCTAAAGTAAATCTAGCTGGAGATAATTATTTTTACAGTGTGGGAGCTGTAATTCTTTACTGTGAATTAGATTTGGAATATTGTTTTTCAAGAGTTATTTGTGCAATAGTTTTGGTAGGTTACCCACTTAAAGGTCCTCATGGAATTATAAGTGCAGAAGAGGTAACACATGCTATACGCAACTGGAGAAGCGGCATTAAGTTATCACTCCTTTAGTCTGGATTTTAACTTTCACTCATTGACAGGTTTGACAATGTTCCACCTGGACTGTGAAGTTTCTTTTTTTTCTAGAGAGCTTTGCAAAGTTCAGTTTAGTGCCTTTTGCCTCACCCTAGCACTTGTTTTTTTCTTGGTTTTAAAGTGAGGCTAGAGGGATGGCTCAGTGGTTAAGAACATTGGGTATCTGCTTCCATACCCTGCAGGGTAGAGTCTTTCAGAGTCCCTCTGCGGTAGGCTCCTGCCCTGATCCCTGTTTTCTCCCTCTTCTGATGTCTATCCCACTTGCCTTTCTGAATTAGAATTGAGCATCTTACCCCGAGTCTTCCTTCTTCCTTAGGATCTTTAGATTTTAGTATATTTTTCCTACATTATATGTCTAATATCCACTTATAAGTGAGTATATACCATGTGTGTCTTTCTGCTTCTGGGATACCTCACTCAGGATGATCTTTTTTAGTTCCCACCATTTGTCTGCAAATTTCATTATCTACCCCCTCCTTTTTTTTTTTTTTTAATTGTTGAGTAGTATTCCATTGTGTAAATGTACCACAATTTCTGTATCCATTCTTCAGCTGAGGGACACCTGGGTTGTTTTTAAATTCTGGCTATCACAAAGAAAGCTGCTACAAACTTGGGTGAGCAAATGTCTTTGTTGTATTATTGCACCTATTTTGAATATATACCTGGGAGTGGTATAGCTGGGTCTTGAGGAAGTGCTATTCCTCATTTTCTGAGAAAGTGCCAGATTGATTTCCAAAGTGGTTGTACAAGTTTGCATTCCCACCAGCAATGTAGGAAGGTTCCCCTTTCTCCACATCCTCTAAAGCATGTTTTGTCACTTGAGTTTTGATCTTAGCCATTCTGATGGGTGTAAGGTGAAATCTCAGGGTTGTTTTGCTTTGCATTTACCTGATGATTAAGGATGTTGAGCATTTCTTTAAGTGTTTCTCTGCCTTTTGGTATTCCTCAATTGAGAATTCTCTGTTTAGCTGTGTACCCCATTTTTAACTGGATTTCTTGATTTGATGTTGTTTAACTTCTTGAGGACAGGAGCTTCACAAGAAGAACAACAGAACCAAAAAATCTGGGCACAGGGGTCTTTTCTGAGACTGATACTCCATCCAAGGACCATGAATGGAAGTAACCTAAGACCCCTGCACAGATGTTGCCCATGGCAGCTCAGTCTCCAAATGGGTTTTCTAATAAGGGAAACAGGGGCTGTCTCTGACATGAACTCAGTAGCTGGCTCTTTGATTACTTCCCCCAGAGGGTTTTGGGGGCAGCCTTACCAGGCCACAGGGAAGAAAATGAAGCCAGCCTGATGAGACCTGGTAGGCTAGGGTCAGATGAAAGGGAAGGAGGTCAGCCCCATTCGTGGACTGAGTGATGGGCAGGGTTGGAGAAGAGGAAGGAAACACAGGTTTGGGAGAATACAAGTGAGGGGACTAAAGCCAGGATACAAACTGAATAAATTATAATAAAAGATAATAATTTTTAAAAAAAAAGAAAAAAGCAACTCAGAGAAGAAAGGGTTTATTTCACTTTTCATTGCATTTATTGTAAGAAAACTTTGATTACATCTTTTAAAAAATTCTCTTAGGCCAGGCAGAATTGCAAAAAACTCCATAATTTTTTTCTGTACCCTACCATAAATATTCTGTACAACCTTATATCTTTCCATGTGGAATCTGTCTATTAGACGTTGTATCTAAGCTTAACTTACGTTAAATGGAGAAGTTATTTATCACATATAATTAGGTTCCTGAATCAACTGACTTTTGAGTTACTTGGGGGAATATAACCTGTTTAAAGGTCTGTCTAAAACAGTTGACCTTTAATAATTGAAGCCAAGGGCCCTGAGAAAGATGGAATCAGCTATTGAATGATGAATTTTCCGTGAACAGTGGCTGAATGCAGCAGATGATGGTTATAGGTCTTACATAGCAGGCACTTGAACCTATCCACAAGCTGGCTAAGATTAGAAATGGACCTCAATCTCTAAAGGAGAATTCTGGATGGAATTAAGATGTGACCTTTTGAACTCACACTTTACCCTCTGACTCACTGAGATTGTTAGCCAACACATTGTTGCTCTGCTCACCTCTGTGATATTTTCCCTTAAATTTTCCATATACTTGTATAATATCACACTTTATGTGTTCTGATAATTTTAAGCATATATCTGGTGCTTCCTTATTTTACTTATTTTTCAAGGTTTCCATCTATAAGTGTAAAGGTTTATATATAACTGGAGTATGAGGTTTTTTAAATCACCTACAAAAGGAAACAAAACAAAACAAAAACCGCAAAAAAATTCAAAACATTTTTCATGGTGTTTCCCACTGAAAAGTTCGTTTGACCACGTAAGCTCTTGTTTCACATCCTGCTTTTAATACTTTTATGTTGAGTCACCATTTATATTTAACATATAAAATGCTAAAAATATTTTATATTTGTGAATATAATACTTAAGATCAATAACACAAGACTTTGTTTCTATTTTATCAGTATGCACCTTCATTTTAGATATTTCTGTCTTTCATTTTAATCACTGTAACATTTATTTGTAACTTTAATTCTATGATATATTAATCTGTCATCTATCTATCATCTATCTAACAGTTATCTATCATCTATCTGTCATCTATATATCTATATAATCTGAGCTATTGTGAAAATACATCATGAATAGAATCAACTAATAAAAGAAACAGCTTGTTTTTTTTTTTTTCTTGAAATTTAAAGGGTAGGTGCCAAATGTTTAAGGAAGCATGACAGTAGCCAGCTGGAGCAGGTAGCAGAGAGACTAAATTTCTATCCACATGTAAGTTCTGGCTACTGTCATGCTAGCCTATTCCCTTCCAAACCATATCCCTTCTTATGTTCTTATATCAAATGTATTCTACTACATATTGTTTTTCCCTTGTCCTCCACCAATATTTCTCTCTTTCCAATTTATGGACTACTTTCAAATGTCATGGTACACACACACACACACACACACAGACACACACTCAATTGAATGATTTCTGCATTTGAATGAAAACATAGAAAGGAACTTCCAGCTCTGGCTCATTTTGCCTAAGTAGTGATTTTCAATTCCATTTCTTTTCCTGAAAATATCATAACTTCTGTAGAGGAATTTTAATCCAGCAACATGCCTACTCTGGCAAGAGATTCCATCCAAAGATGGAAGCCTGAGTGATCTGTTGGAATACAGACACACATTAGTATACAATTTTAAATCCACTGCCTGGAATACACACCCTTAATCCCTCTCTCTGGAATATAGACACACATTTAGTATACATCTTTAATCCCCAATAATGGTCCAATTGAATGAAAAAGTGATGAATCAAAGAAAAAGTTGATAGAATGAGTCAGAGATATGTTATGCCCAACTATCATGAGAACATAGAAGCCACTTAAGTACAGTGCAGAGAATTTATTGATACAGTATAATAATACAGTAGAGTTCATGCAGTCAGTATAGTACAGTTTGTGCAGTTCAATTCATGGAGTTCAGAGGTAGAGAATATCCAAGCAGGGTCATCAAGAAGCCAAGAGAAGACAGTTTGAATCAGTCAGCTTAAAGAGGAGTTTTGAGCCAGAACAGTTGAATGAACCAGCCAGTCAGAGTTCAGAAAGAACTAGAAAGGATGAAATTATACAACAATAAGTCTCAGAGGCTGCAAATATCCTAGGCCTAGGTTAACATACAGAGGCTGGAAGCTGAAGGCTTTAAGGTTCAAAATTACAGATTAGGTTGTAGGGTGAAGAGAAGATTCTAAGCTTAGGCTTATGGATAGTTAGATAGAAATGCCATGGGCTCAGCCCAAGCCATGTTAAGCCATGTTAATCATGGGTACAGTTCTCATATCATCCATTCATCATTACACATAAAAACATCATTTACAAACTTCATTTATCTTTTAATAAAATTTTATTTAGTAAGATTGATGCGATCTGTAAAAGTAACCTCCCTATAAGATATTCCCACTAGTGTGCCAGTGGGTTTAATGTTATGGAAGCAACAAATTACTGTTTTGTTTTGTTCTTAAATTGGCTTTAAGGCCTGTTCCAGAAAATAGAACTCTTATCTGACATTGTTAATGAGTTCATGAACTTGAGAATAGACAGGTTATGAGCCTAGAGGAAAGCCTACTTCTATAATTCTGCTAATGAGTCAAAACAATAAAACATCTCCTAATTGTTATGCACATAGACCAGTGAATCACTGAGGCCTTGTCAGAGAAGCTTCTTGTTACAACGTACGGTAATTAACAGAAAACCCTAAAAGATTAATGTAGTGAGTGAGAGACTTTGGGACACTAAACATTAAAGGATATAATTTCATCACTCCTTTCTCTCAAGCTCAGGTTTCTCTACATATAAGGATGCAGAAGTAAGAGCAAAAAGTGGGTATCCAAGGAGATATTTTCCAGACAACACAGGTCTGATACAAATGTGAATTCAGAGAGGCTTTGACAACACACACACACACACACACACACACACACACACACCTGTACAAGATGAAATTGGACAAAGGTCATGCAAAGAGATAGAAAAATGTGAGTAAAGTCCTACCCCTAACTAAGATACTTGCACTTGGCAGCTGCTAGGACAAAATATTAATTTTCTTCAATGGAATGACACTGTATGAACAGTATTCCTGGGCATGTCTCATACTCAGGAATAGTTGACAAACAAAAATTGGACTATATGGTTGTTTTTATTTTGTTTTGATTTTGTCTTTATTTTTGTAGGTACAAGGTCTCTCTCCCAATCTCACTCTCTGTGTTTTTTTCTTTTTTCTTTTTTTTTTTTTGGTTTTGCATTTATAAGGAGAGAGCAAAAAATATGAAGTTGGTTGGCTGAAGAAGAGGCAGGTTGGGTGAGAAGAGTCTATCATCAAATATATTATAAAACACAATGACTGGCTCTTTGACCTCCCCACTCCCCAAGGGAGGAGCAGTCCTGTTAGGCCACAGAGGAGGGCTTCACAGCCAGTCCTGAAGATACCTGATAAAACAGGATCGGATGAATGGAGAGGAGGTCCCCCCTATCAGTGGACTTGGAAAGGGGCACGGTGGAGATGAGGGAGGGAGGGTGGGATTGGGAGGGAATGAGGGAGCGGGACACGGCTGGGATACAGAGTTAATAAAATGTAACTGATAAGAAAAAAATAAAATTAAATAAAAATATATTATAAAACTTTTTAAAACATTAAAATATGAAAATCAAATTTCCATTGTGTATATCAGCACATAATTTTAAATCAGTCATCAGTCAATGTATATTGAGTCTATGCCCATATACAGCGACTAATACAGCAATATGGATGGGAGAGTATTACTGTCATAGGACAAAGGATTTTTTGTAAGTCTGTGACTATAGTGACCGAACTGGATTATAATGAAATTTTATTTGTAGGTTTTTGAGAAACTTCCATATTGATTTCCATACTTGTTTAATCATATAACATTTACATCAAGATTAAATGTTTTTCCCTTTCCCCACATTCTTTACAGAATTTATGGGATTCTTTATAGAAGGTATTGTATCCCAGTATGTTTTCAGTATTATTTTACCCATGAGCTAAGGATATTGAAAACTTATTCAAACTGTACTGGTTATTTATATATTTTAAAGAGATGTCTATTAGGTTCATTAATCCTCTTACTGATTTGAATATTTTAGTAGGTGACTTTGGTATTTCTTCTTACAGCCTAGGTATTAACTCTTTGATGTATAGTTGATGAATATTTTTCTTTCCAATCTTCTGGACTTCTATTGACACTGGTTTCTTTTTTTTTAATTAAAGCTTTATTTTTATATTAATTACAGTTTATTTACATTGTATCCTAGCTGTGGCTCCCTGGCCCATTTCCTCCCAATCCCACCCTTCCTCTCTCATCTTCCTGACCCTGTCTAAGGCCACTGATAAGGGAGGTCCTCCTTCCCCTATCCATATGACCCTAGTTTATCAGTCTTCATCAAGACTGGCTGCAATGTCCTCCTCTGTAACTTAGCAAGGTTGATCCTCCCTTGGGTGGGGTTGGGGGAGGTCAAAGAGCCAGCCATTGAGTTCATGTCAGGGACAGTCCCTGTTCCCAAGGGTACCCACTTGGATAGTGAGCTGCAATCGGCTACGTCTGAGCTGGGGTTCTAGGTTATATCCGTGCATGGTCCTTGGTTGGAGAATCAGTCTCAGAAAAGACCCCTGTGCCTAGATATATTTGGTCCTTGTATAGTTCCTGTTCTTTACAGGTCTTACTAACTTCCCCTCCTTTCATATTCCCTGCACTCTGCCCATGGTTTGATTATGAGTCTCAGCATCTGCTTTGATACTCTGCTAGATAAAGTCTTTCAGAGGCCCTCTATGGTAGGCTTCCGTCCTATTTCTTGTTTTCTCCTACTTCCATTGTCCATCCCATTTGTCTTTCTAAGTGAGGATTGATCATCTTACCCTGGGTACTCCTTCTTGTTTAGCTTCTTCAGGTATACAGATTTTAGTATGGTTATCCTTTCTATTAGGTCTAGTTTTCACTTATAAGTGAATATATACCACGTGTGTCTTTCTGCTTCTGGGATACCTCCCTCAGGATGATCTTTTCTAGATCCCACCATTTGCCTGCAAATTTCATGATTTCCTTTTTTTTTTTTTTTTAATAGCTGTGTAGTATTCCATTTTGTAAAGGTACCACAATTTCCGTATCCATTCCTCCATTGAGGTATGGATTGTTTCTTTTGTAGAAAAGAAACTTTTAAAGCAATTCAATTACATTCATCAATTCTAATGGTTATGTTTGTGCTATTCGAGTCCTTTCTAATACCTATATCTACACTGAAACACTATATTCATACATAATTGTAATGATTTCAGACTACTTCATTTTTTTTTACTGGTGGTTAAACCATTCAGCAGCTGTTTGATCAATATCTATCTATCTATCTATCTATCTATCTATCTATCTATCTATCTATCCATTTATCTGCCTGTTAATCTAGATAAAATAGTATTCATTTAATTCTTGATCATTCTATGTATATATGTATATATTTACACAGGTGGATGTCCATTTATATGCACATGTAGGTAAATAGGTGATCACAGATAGCAGAATGATGCATCAGATGCCTTAAATCTGGACTTACAGTTTTTATTAGCTGGCAGTTGTGGGTGTTTGGTTCCAAACTCTTTTCCTCTGGTAGAGAAATAAAAAGCTAGAATCACTGGGCCATGTCCCCAGAACTTAGGTTGTATATTTTTTACATCCTTGTCAAATATACATGTTTGAGTTAATTTCTGGGTTATCTATTGTATTCCATTGGCATACTCTTCTGTTTTTATGCCAACACCACACAATCCGTTATTATTATTGATCTGCAGTGTAACTCTGGAACCAATAATGGCTCCTATATATCTCTTTATATTTATGCTATTTTGGTCTGTTTCAAGTCATTCATAAGTATGAATCTTGATCACCTCCCCCTGAGGGGGGAGCAGCTTTACCAGGCCACAGAAGAAGACAATGCAGCCACTCCTGAAGAGAGCTGTTAGACTAGGTTCAGAGGAAAGGGGAGGAGGGCCTCCCTTATCAGCGGACTGGGAGAGAAATATTGGGTGGGGAAGAGGGAGGGTAGAATTGGGAGGGAAGGCAGGAGGGAGGTACAGGGGGGATACAAAGTGAATAAACTGTAATCAATAAAAAATAAAATAATTAAAAAATAGTGCTTCTTATGGTTTTGTGCCGAATATCTTTGGAATTTATATGTAAATTCCATAAAAATCTTTGTATTATTTTAGTTAAGATAGCTATTCACAGTATTAATCTTGCAAATCCATGAGTATAAGAGAGATTTCCATCTTCTGTGTCATTTTCAAATTCTTTCTTCACTGTCTTAAATACTTTATTACAGGATTTATCATCTCTTTTGTTAGATTTCAATACTAGGTATTTTCATTTTAAACTACTTTGAATGAGATTTCTTTCTTATTTCTAACTTATTTCCCAGAATGTTCATTATCAGAATAAAGACTAGTGATTTCTATATATAGCTTTTTTATGCTGTCTTTTTACTGAAAGTGTTTGTCAGATATTAAAGCTTTTTGGTGAATTTTTTAAGAAGCTTTTAAGTAAATGATAATGTATAAAATAGGGATAATTTGACGTTTTCCTTTTTTACTTATAGACTTTTTATTTCTTATTTTTTAAATTTTATCCTGGTAGTTAAGATTTAAAACCCTGAATGAAATGAGTAGGAATTGTATACAACTTTTATCATCTGACAGGTTAAAGATTTGTAAATGCTCTGAGCCGTTCCCTACATATATAATAATGTCAGACATAGACTGGATTTCATAACACTTATTTTATTTAGGTATCTTCATCATTCAGGATTTTTATCCTGAAGTGATGTTGAACTTTGTCAAAAAACATTTTTTAATCTGTTCAGATGACAACGTGAATTCTGTGCTTACCCTTAATTTTTGGTTAGTTTGATTGCAGAATGCTTCATCTTATTTATCTTTTCCAAGAACTAAATCCTTGATTAATTGATTGTATTTATTTTCTTTTATGCAACATGGGGTTGTTTCTTTTTCTTTCTTGCTCTTTCTTTCTTTTTTTCTTTCTTTCTCTCCTTCCTTCCTTCCTTCCTTCCTTCCTTCCTTTCTTTCTTTCTTTCTTTCTTTCTTTTTTTTTTTTGTTGTTGTTGTTTCCTTTTTCTGTTTTCTGACTTTGCTGATCTTCATGTGTGGTTTGTCATTGTTTGTGTTGCTGCTTTACACATTTTTTTAACGCACATGAAATGCACATAGTTTGATCCTGCCTCCTCTTAGATAATACTGAGGTTGTTATGCATCTGCCATGTAACTACAGACATAAAAAATTAAAAAAAAATATCTGCACATGAAATGCACATAGTTTGATCCTGCCTCCTCTTAGATAACACTGAGGTTGTTATGCATCTGCCATGTAACTACAGACATACTAAATTAAATATATATATATATATAATATATATATAGCTATTTACAGTAAAAATATAAAACAAGAATTCATCAGTAACTTAAAATATATGACAAAATGAAATCAAATTAATGTGTATCAAGCACACTAAGAGGTAACAACTGTGCTCCCAGCAGGACTGAAGTTTAAGGAGATGCTAACTAAAAAGGATTAGACAGAAGATTTAAACTGAGAGCTGAAAAATTTATGAAAACATTGAGACACAGTTGTATTCATGTAGACAAACAACTTCTACTAATGTTTTTATAAAGGGTGTATTCATTTGATGAGAATATAGTGGCCCTCCTTATCTTTTTTGATTAACTTGGGTTGAAAATCTATTTTATTAGATATTAGGATGGCTACTCCAGCTTGTTTTCTGGTACCATTTGCTTGAAAAACATTTTTCCAGCCCTTTACTCTGAGGTAGTGTTTATTTTTGTTGCATAGGTGTGTTTTTTGGATGCAACAGAATGTTGGATACTGTTTCCTCAACTATTCTGTTAGTCTGTATCTTTTTATTGGGGAGTTGAGTCCGTTGATGTTTATAGATACTAGTGACCAAGAATTGTTACTTTCTTTTGATGTGGGGTTGGTGGTGTCACTGAGTTTCATTGCTTGTCTTCTTTTGATTTTTTTGTTGTGTAGTTATCTATTTCCTCTGTTTGCCTAGATGTAGTTGTTTTCTTTGGTTTGGAGTTTCCCTTCTAGTAACTTCTGTAGAGCTGGGTTACTATGTAGATATTGTTTAAATTTGGTTTTGTCTTGGAATATTTTGAATTCTCCGTCTATGTTGATTGAAAGTTTTGCTGGGTATAGTAGTCTGGGTTGGAATCTGTGTTCCCTTAAGGACTGCATGACTTCTGTCCAGGCCCTTCTGGCTTTCATAGTTTCTGTTGAGAAATCTGGGGTGATTCTGATAGGTCTACCTTCATATGTTACTTGGCCTTTTTCCCTTGCTGCTTTTAGAATTTTTTTTTTGTTGTTCTGTAGGTTCAATGTTTTGACTATGATGTGACATGAAGAATTTCTTTTCTGGTCTAGTCTACTTGGTGTTCTGTAGGAGCTCCACAAGGACCAAATATATCTGGGCACAGGGTCTTTTCTGAGACTGACATTCAACCAAGGACCATGTACGGATATAACCTAGAACCTCTGCTCAGATGTAGCCTGTGGTAGCTCAGTAACCAATTGGTTTCCCATAGTAAGGGGAATAAGAACTATTTCTTTTTTTTTATTAATTACACTTTATTCATTTTGTATCCCCCCATAAGCCCCTCCCTCCTCCCCTCCCGATCCCACCCTCCCTCCCCTTTCTGCATGCATGCCACTCCCCAAGTCCACTGATAGGGGAGATTCTCCTCTTCTTTCTGATCTTAGTCGATCAGTTCTCATCAAAAGTGGCTGCATTGTCCTCTACTGTGGCCTGATAAGGCTGCTCCCCCCTCAGGGGGAAGTGATCAACGAGCAGGCCAATAGATTATGTCAGAGGCAGTCCCTCTTCCCATTACTATGTAACCCACTTGGACACTGAACTGCCATGGGCTACACCTGTGCAGGGGTTCCAGGTCATCTCCACGAATAGTCCTTGGTTGGAGTATGAGTCTCTGGAAAGTTCCCTGTGTTCAAATTATCTTGTTCTGTTGCTCTCCTTGTGGAGTTCCCGTCCCCTCCAGCTCTTACTATTTCCCACTTCTTACATAGAATTCCATTCACTCTGCCTATCAGTTAGCCATCAGACTCAGCATCTGCTTTGACAGTCTATGCTGGTCCAACTGGATGTCTACATGTAGAAAAATGAAAATAGATCCATCCTTATCACCCTGCACAAAACTGAAGTCCAAGTGGATCAAAAACCTCAACATAAAACCAGACACATTAAATCAGCTAGAAAAAAAAGTGGGGAATACCCTAGAACTCATTGGTACAGGAGAAAACTTCCTGAACAGAACACCAACAGCACAGGCTCTAAGAGCAACAATCAATAAATGGGACCTCATGAAATTGAAAAGCTTCTGTAAAGCAAAGGACACCGTCATCAAAACAAAGCGACTGCCTACAGATTGGGAAAGAATCATCACCAACCCTTTATCTGACAGAAGACTCATATCCAATATATATAAAGAGCTAAACAAGCTGAAAACCAATAAACCAAGTAATCCACTTAAAAAATGGGGAACAGAGCTAAAGAGAGAATTCTCTGTAGAAGAACTATTTCTAACAGGAACTCAGTGGCTGGCTCTTTAACCTCCCCACCCCCCAAGAGAGGAGCAGTTGGGTTAGGCCACAGAGGAGGACTTTGCAGACCTGATAAAACAGGGTCACATGAATGGGGAGGAGGTCCCCCCCATCAGTGGACTTGGAAAGGAGAAGGGTGGAGAGGAGGGAGGGAGGGTGGGATTGGGAGGAAATGAGGGAGCGGGATACAGCTGGGATACAGAGTTAATAAAATGTAACTAATAAGAAAAAAATAAAAATTAAAAAAAATATCCAACTGAAAAAAAATAAAAGGTGTCTTCACTATTTTATTGCCCAATACTGTATTTTTAGTAAGTTTTTAGAATTTTAAGAATTTCATAAAGTTCACCAGAGTTACACACCATTCCTATCCTTCCAAGGTCTACCCTCTCACCCTTGTGTCCTTCTCCTTTCCAGAAAAATACAGGTTCAGATTGTGATGTCCATATGCTACTAACTGGAGTATGTTCAAATACCCAGAGCAAAGTCTCACTGAGTACCTACTCCTGCTGTCAGAAGCCTTAACTCTAAAATACATCTTTATCATAATTTTTAAGGTCTATCTTCAATAGCTTCCTCTCTGGACTGTTATATTTTACTTTTTTGTTTCGGGGTGGGGGATGAGAGTTGCCCCAGAAACCTTCTGTGTTTGTCATCCTTAGTTTTGAGTCATTGATACCATTGTAAAAGAAGTTTCCTTGTATTTAGCAGTTAGCAGCAGCAGAAATTATGGACTTATATATGGTTTCTGGCAGCAGCCTGGACGATGGATATTTCTTTGAGAATTTTGTAGTTTAAGTTTCACACATCCTACCTTTCCAACCACTTCTCAAGACCACTACCCTTTCCCTACCCATCTACTATTTTGTTGTTTTTTCCCACCATTGCCAATTTGTGCACCCCAAATATTCTTGTATGTGTGCCTTCCATTGGAGGTCAGAGTACATTTCAGGGGTTACACACTTAGAATACACTTTCTGTCCTAGCAGCTAAGACTTGTAAAAAAAAAAAAAAAAGAAAAGAACAACAACAACAACAACAACAACAACAAAAAACCAACCTACTATTTTAGTGGTAGAACTTCTTATTCAACTCCTCTCTGTTCTGGAATTTGGTCTGGATTGAGTTGTACAGGTTTATGAATATTGTTACACTGAGAACTTATGTGCAGTTACCATGCTTTGTTTAGACTATGTTTTCCTTTTCAATGATCAATTGCCTCTGGCTTTTATACTCTCCATTCTTCTGTCTTCTACAATGATCCTTGGAAAGGAGGAGCATGGTATGCACTTCTTTAAGACTCAACATTTTACAATGTCTTATTCTTTTCATCTTGGTCAGTTGTGGATCTCTTTGGTGATCATCATCTACCACAATAAAAAATTTTCTGATGAGGCTCCTGAGATGCCTGATTGTACAGTATTACAAAAAAGTATTAGGTGCTAGTTTAATATTATCTCCTTTTAGGGAAATAATAGTAGTTGTTTCTCAATAGGGTCTAGTGTTTGTCTAGCCATACATTCTCAGATTGATAATGCTTCCATGATGGGTTTTAGCTTATGGACTAAGACTTAAGTTCAATCAGAAAATACTCAATAACTAGAAAAACAAGCAATAGTGACAGGAATGAGGAAAGAAACTCAGTAAAAGTAATAAGCAATTGCCTAATCACAAACTTGTACTTTGAAAGGCTACATAGTAAGTATAGATTGTGGGATCCCTCCCTCTGATACTTAATGATTGCCCGCTTTTGTTGGAAAAGATAAATACTATCGGGAAGATCAGGCAAAGATCTAGAATTTGAATCTAGTGAGGAAGGCCAAGACACCAGGAGCATAAAACATAATAAATTTTAGCAGCTATTGTGACTGTGACAAAGGATGAGGCAATCAGAAGAGAGTGGTTTAGATACAACTAAGGAGAGAGAAGCATCTAAGAAAAATTATCTGTAAAACAACAGAAAATACCCCATGATTGTGTGCTGTGATTATAATTTTATCATAATCTTTGAATTTTATTAAAAATCACAAAAAATTCATAATAATCTTAAATTATTTAAAATTATTCCATTTACCAGTTGAAAGAGAGACAGAATGGATCTGGATGAGTGGAAAAGTGTGGAAGAACTGTGAGGTAGAAAAAAAATACAAATTTAATATTACAGGCCATTTATAGTAAATAAATTTGACATTAGATATATCTGTTAAAATAACTTATAAGGCAGTTGATTTTATATTCAAAGGAAGTTGGCAGTACTGAACTGCTAAACTGAGTCATAAAAGATGAAGTCATTGCTAATCTGTTTCTGTTGTGGATATATGGAAAGTCTTTTGAGTTAATAACCTACAAAATAGAAATAAGGTACTTGTTAGCATTAAATAATTGTGAATATCTTGATGATAATATAAATTAATATCTGATCTCCACCTTCTTAAATTTCTGCTTCCCCTCTCCTACCTTGTTCCTTCTCTTCATCACTACTTCTGTCTATTCTATCTCCCCTTCCTAGTGAGATTTACACATTCTCACTTGGATCCTCTGTGTTATCATTTTTGGGTCTATAAGGCTTACCTCTTAGTATTGTTTAGTCTATCAGAGTTCTTATAGCCAGATTTAAAAAAAAAAATCTTCCAGATGTATCCCCATCCCCATCCCCTCTCATTCCCACCTCCTCCCTCTTCTTCTCCTATGCCCCTCCCCCAGTCCAATGATAGGGAAGGTCCTCCTCCCCTTCCATCTGACCCTGGTCTATCAAGTCTCATCAGGACTGGCTTCATTGTCTTCCTCTGTGGACTGGTAAGGCTGCTCTCCCATCAGGTAGAGGTGATCAAAGAGCCAGCCCATGAGTTCATGTCAGAGACAGTCCCTGTTCACATTATAGGGACCCTCTTGGAAAACCAAGCTGCCATGGGCTACATCTGTGCAGGGGTTCTATGCTATCTCCATGACAGATCCTGGGATGGAGTATAAGTCTCACAAAAGACCCCTATACCCAGATTTTTAGTTCTATTGCTCTCCTTGTGGAGTTCCTGTCCCTTCCAGATCTTTCATCCCTCCCTTCGTTCATAAGATTCCCTGCAAATTTAAATGTTATAACCTACTTACACATCTAAAAGAGTTTAGCTTTATTTTATGACATATAAAAATAACTTTCAATTTTTAGGTTAATCAAATATTTAAGAGTTCAATATAATTACTCTCTTTTCAAATACTATCAAGTAGTCAAGTTTTGGTTAACAATTGCCAAGAACTTTAGGTCTGCAAAAATATAATAAATCCATGAGCAATCACTAGTATTGCCAAAGTAAAAGAAAGTACCCAATGCAGGAGATAATTGTCCTTCACTGATTCTGGAATTCAAAATTTATGCAGTGATTATTATTTTTTAAATGTTATTTAATACAATAAGAGAAACAACTAAAAGCAATTTTGAGCATATATATTCTAGAAATGCTTTCTTTATTCAGTTTCCTAAATTTGGAAGTCATAAGTAGATATAAAATATATTAAGAAAAGTGATATTCGGGGAGGGGCAAAGATGGCAGGACCGGGAGAATACCCTGCCTGAGAAGCGGGACAACACACTCCGTGCAGCGACCAGGACACTGAACTCTGGGCCCTAAAACAACAGTGATCGATCGTGTTTCCCAGGTGAGGGGAGGCTCCCACGGCGTGGGAATCGGTCGGGTCCACTCTCGGCTGCCCAGCCCGAACCCGGAAGAGAACCCGGCTAACGCAGGCTTTGGGTCTCCGGGCTGGTGCCGCAAGCCTGCTTGTCAGGATCAATTTCCCAGGCTGATTGGTGGGCACAAGGGTGCCTGAGGCTGAGAGTCACACTCACAAAAAACCCCACGGGGAGGGAAAGTTGCCAAACTGGTCACGGGTCACCCAGTCTTTCGCTGGAAGGTCTCTCCAACCACGGTGGGTACCTGCCGCCATCACAACTGAGCTCCCTCCTCCCACGGAGAGAAGCTGCGCACCCAGCTCAAAATCCCTACTTCCCCTTCGGAGGAAGCAAGAGGCGGCCAGCAGAATCTGCCACAGACCACATTGTCTGTACCCCAACCCGAGATCGGGGCTGAGAAAACCCAATCTTTTCAGGCACTCCCCCAAACGCTGCCATCACCCTGCCACAGCAGAGCAGAAGGATAAAGAGGCTCACAGTGGCTTCACAGTGCCTGAACTCCAGTGCTGCCAGAGGGTCCTAGCAAACAAACTACAGCTCGGGATCTGGGACTGTGGTCATTCTATACATCCTGAGATTATCCGGGGTCTAGCGCAATCAGGTCTAGCAGCAAGTTCTATCACCGGCGCCCCCCCCCCCCCGACCCATGGTAGAGAAAAGCCAGCTCAGGGCTCAGGATCCAACTGAGAAGCCCCAACCCCTGCTGGCACTCCCCTGAGAGCACCTCCATAAGCTTGCCCTAGCAGAGGAGAAGGTCAGACAGGAAGGACACAGAGGCAGCCTGCCAAGGACACAGCACCCTCTCTCCAGCTTACCCAGCGGCCCCTGGCAGAGAAACCCAAGCTCTGGATCTGAGGACACTCAACCCTACCCGGTACTCTCTTGGGATCAGCAGACATAGATTCTACCGCTAGGCTGCTTCTGGCAGAGTGATCTGGGCCCAGGACATGGAATTGAGTACACTCATCCTAACTCTTTCCCGAGCCACCCAGGGACCAGTCACCATAACCCCTCCTGGCAGAGGGAAAGGACAAAGAGGCAGCACACAGGAAAGGTGGACACCGAGTCCTGTGGCCACAGTGTCACAGAGCTGACTGTTAGCCTACCTGTGCACTTCCGCAGCAGGACCAAAACAGAGAGTAGAGAGTAAGGGGAACCCCTGTGCATTCCAACTGGTCCTGCAAGAGAGTGAGTGAGCCTTCTAGGGAGAGATTGCCCCAGACCCAGGGCCTCTCCACAGAAGCAACCAGACGAGATCCCTGCCACCCACACCCC
>NW_026585689.1:14747086-14816292 GCF_907164565.1 Psammomys obesus
AAATGCAAATCAAAACGACCCTGAGATTTCACCTCACACCCATCAGAATGGACAAGATGTAAAACTCAAGGGACAACACATGCTGGAGAGGTTGTGGAGAAAGGGGAACCCTCCTCCACTGCTGGTGGAAATGTAAACTGGTACAATCACTCTGGAAATCTATCTGGCGTTTTCTAAGACAATTAGGAATAGTGCTTCCTCAAGACCCAGCTATACCACTGCTAGGTATATACCCAAAGTTTGCTCAAGTACACAAAAGGGATACTTGCTCTACCATGTTTATAGCAGCTTTATTTGTAATAGCCAGAACTTGGAAACAACCCAGATGTCCATCAACGGAGGAATGGGTACAGAAATTGTGGTATTTTTACACAATGGAATACTACTCAGCAATCAAAAAGGAGGAAATCATGAAAATTGCAGGCAAATGGTGGGATCTAGAAAAGATCATCCTGAGTGAAATATCCTGGAAGGAGAAAGACAAACACGGTATATACTCATTTATATAGACCTATAGGATATGACAAACATAATGAAATCTATACACCTAAAAAAGATAATCAAGAGGTCGGACATGGGGTAAGATGATCAATCCTCGTTTAGAAAGACAGATGGGATGTGCATTGAATGTATGACAGGAGTCTACTGAGCACATCTGAAAGACTCTAACTAGCAGTGTTTCCAAAGCAGATACAAAGACTCATGACCAAACCTTTGGCAGAGTACAGGGAATCATAAGAAAGAAGAGGAGTTAGTATGATGGGGAAAGGATAGGAGCTCCATAAGGACCAAATATATCTGGGCACAGGGTCTTTTCTGAGACTGACATGCAACCAAGGACCATGTATGAATGTAACCTAGAACCTCTGCTCAGATGTAGCCTGTGGTAGCTCAGTAACCAATTGTTTTCCCATAGTGTGGGGAACAAGAACTATTTCTAACAGGAACTGGCTCTTTGGCCTCCCCACCCCCCAAGGGAGGAGTATTCCTGTTAGGCTACAGAAGAGGGCTTTGCAGCCAGTCCTGAAGATACCTGATAAAATAGGATTGGCTGAATGGGGAGCAGGTCCCCTCTATCAGTAGACTTGGAAAGTGGCATGGTGGAGATAATGGAGGGAGGGTGAGATCTGGAGGGAATGAGGGATCGGGACACGGCTGGGATACAGAGTTAATAAAATGTAACTGATAAGAAAAAAATAAAATTAATATATATATATATATATATATACATTTATACACAAAGAAAAGTCATTTTTGTTTTTGTTTTGTTTTGTTCTGCTTTTCCTGCATATAAAGTGATGGCACAGTGGTTAAGAGCACTTACTCATCTGGCAGAAGATTAAGGCTTAGGGACTATCCCCCAAACTATGCTTCACAACTGTCTCTAACTCCAGCTCCAGAATACCCAATGCCCTCATCTGGCCCCTGTGAGCACCTGCATGAAAATGGTAGAATAAGCTTATTCACATACACACACACACACACACACACACACACACACACACACACACACACACGTAAATGACAGAACATTTTTTAGTAGTCCTCCTGAAAAACGTTAAGTTAAGGAGACTGATGATGCAAATAACTTCTTCTAGTTGATTCTGTTTTCATTTAGAGGAGCTCCTCACCTGGTGGTACCTATTTCTGGCTGGAGCTTATGAAAACAAAACAAAACAAAACAAAACAAAACAAAAAAAACAAAAACCATGGGGAGAGAGAGTGAGATCTGTGTGTTCCCATGGCAGGAGCTTCTCACATATCAGTAGATTCTCTGCAGTACACAGTCTAAATTGATTTTATATTAGTTTGTAATGAGAATTCTGGAATTTTGCCTCCACTAAAAAAACACAGAAATATTATAAGAATGCATTTTTGTTTTACTCCCAGGCTGAGGAGGTGGGAGTATTTAGGACTGCGTGGCAGCTGACTGTGATTTGCCTCATAATTTAGCAGAGGCATTGTTTTGCCAGCTGCAGATAGTTTCTGCAATTGTGTGACAATTGGAATTTTGGGAAATTTTTAAAAGTTATATCAGAGCTAGAACCATGACAGGCAGGTAGGTGGTTATTGATCCTTTACGGAGGTTGGCTGTGATTTGTTAGTAGACAGGGTCAAAGAAGAAACAACAGGAAAGACATTAGCTTCAGGAATTTTTTCTGATTCCTCTCTATCCTTTATCTTTTTTTTTCTCTCCTATCTAGTGTTGGGGAATGAAACTGCGAAATAAAGAATGGAAATCAGAAGAACACAAAATGTAGCAAAGACCAGTTTCATTAGTCCACAAACCGAATTCATGTTGAGACTATGTGACTGCAATAGTATCATAATGAAAAGTACTATGTTTGGACTTAAGTAATAAACTCGCTGAAAAGATGATGTGTTGAAAAAGAGAAGTATCTATGAGCAGAAGAAATCAAACATCATTGCTGAATATCATTGCTATTACGTGAATAGCAATATAAGGCTCATCTCTAAATATAAGTAAAACTAATATGTGGCCTAGTATCTCCTTTTGTGCACATACATAGTTAAAGTGACTCATGTCAGGAACTCAAGTAAACCTGAATATTACTATGCTTATTGTAAGGCTATTCAGAATATCCAAGTTTTGTTAGAAAACTAATTGCCAAATCACTGGTGTAGATGTAAATAAACAGTAAATTCACTTGAGAGAATATTATTTGGACATGAAGAGAAGATTGCAATATGTGATAATGTGAACTTTTGAGTTATAAATAAAATGAAAGAAGTTAATTAATTTCACCTACATGAGGTGTTCTTTTGATAATTGCTGAGGCTACATATAGCTTTTCGTGTGCCTTATTAAAAGCTTCATAAATTCTTTTTTTCTGTCACTCTAAATTTCACAAAAGTATTGATTCAGCACCAGGAGGGTCTCAATCCTCATCACAGATTACCAAAGAGTGATCCATTGATTTTTGTCATTTATATAATATTATTTGAAAACAATGTCACATTCTTTCTAAAACTTTAGTTGTCTACTTTTATAATGTATAATCATTCCAAGACTATAGTTTTAAATATTAAGATTAAAATAAAATTTGATTTATACCTCAACTTGCTGAATTAGTATAATTTAATTTAGAATTAATTAAATCAGTTCTATGTTTTTAGTCTTATGTATATTTATACAGAGGAAAGTAATTATAGAAGAAAATCTATTTTGGAAAAAGTGTTCATTTTAATTAATTGACATAATCAAGTTCTTTTAAGTCATTTAATTGTAATATTTTGGTTATCAGAGTGAAGTACATATTTAGTAGAGTGAATTATTCATATGTTCTTTCATACTAATCGAGGAAGCAGAGTATTTTGAATTCATTTTATTGTGTTGAGTTTGCAAATAAAAACTGTTGAAAAAGAAATTTCCAATAGATTGCATGCCTGCCTTATTTCAAACAAATATTATATTAACTCATATGCAAATGTAAGAATTGCTTCTGAGGTCTCATTTGGGTTTCATTTCTTGATCTATGTTCCAGCTTAGATTGCTTTAGTACTCATTAGTACACATGACTATTGTTCTGCTAACAACTGAATTAATAACTTTAAATGCCTGTTATATGCACTATGCATAATTTATTCTTTCAGTCTTATCAATGGGTTATTTTCATAAAAAAATCCTGATAATTTAAAGGAAGTAATCATTTAAAAGCTGTAGTAATAAATGTAAAAAGCAAACAAAATATTTTTTTCTTTTTCTTTTCAAAAATCTAACTTGACACATTGATAACTAAGGCTAATTCTGCATACTCTATGGTTCTCTAAGGCAAGTTATTTGTAATCAATGGTCATAATTATAAATAGGCTGAAAGAGCTTGAAAATATGTAAAATAACTGCTGAGCTTATGACATTAATCAAATATGACAACTACTTACGAATACCATCAGTGATACCATCATTAATACCATCAGTATGCTGAGAAGGCCGACATGAATCTAAACCTTAGGTACTTGATTCTCATATATTTAATTATGACATTTTATTACTGCTATGCAGCAGCTTCATCTAAGTTTGGAATATTTTGTTTTCCAGGTAAACTCTGTAAGCCAGAAGGTAAATAACTAAAAATAGCTTCAGGAAGTCCCTGAAACTGACCAGATTCGCTAGGTCTCTCCCTCTCTCCAAAGGCAAACAATAAAGTTGTTGATAAGCCATTTGAAAAGAAGACTCTGGGACCAAACCAGTTTCCTGAAAGAATCAGAAATCAACCCAGCTGACTGGAAGGGGTTTAGACAACTGACTCACTTGGAAAGTACACTCTTCTACCTGTTGAGTTGCCTACAGGCTGTGCAATCTACTTCAGGTTTCCAGCTTTGGGGAGATGTCACCTATGCTGTAGAGGGCCTTAGTGAAGCTACTGTTTTGAGTCATTCATATTTCTGTAATTAACAGGGTTTACTTATATTCCTGTGAGCAACACCAGTAAAACTCACAGGTTTGCCAAGTTGGATTCAGTGGTATCCATATTTTGGTCTGTTGTGGTCTCCCTGTATGGGGTGAGTAGACATATGTATTGTATCTCCCCTAGGGGAAAAAATGTTACAATAATTACTAAGAACTGAGGTGTTATTGCTTCAGGTTTTGATTTTACTTTGCTTTTAAGTTTTACCTGTGCAGGTAGCAAGTGTAATCCCCCTGAGTAATGAAGAAGAGAATCAGAAGCTGAAAGTGTTGCTGGAATGTTTTGAAGTTAGATGACATTAGATTTCAGATAAGAAAGCATTCCTGTTAATTATATCTTACATGTTGAATAAAAACCCTGAATGCTATAATTTAATCATGGCAGCTGCACTGCTTGTATATGTTATTATTTGTTTTGTGGTACTGTTCATGAATCCTGAGCCAAAATAATATTTTCACCCCACCACTGAGCTACAGGTCTAGACTTTGCTTTTCAGAGGACAAATCTAACAATGTAGCTTAGACTAGCCTGGAAATTCCTATGTATCCCCAGTCAGCCATAATTAGCAATTCTCTTCCTCTTTCTCCACATGTATGCACCATATCAAAATGAATTTTTTTCCTTTCCTTTCCTTAACTCTAACACTGTTTAGGTATACTCTCTGTTCAAGGAATAACTACTTCCAAAAATGATTTAAAACAAAATATAAATAAAGAAAAAAATGGCTTTTTTATTTGACATTTGACAATTTATGTTTTGTTTTTTTTTTACTTTTTAAAATTAAAGTTTACTATACAAATATTTTCATTGATGTTATTGACATTTTTTGAGAGGGAAATGTTCTTCAAATATATATAATGTATACTGTTTTTCTTTCTTTCTTTTTCTTTCCTTTTATTTATTTATTTTTTGTTAGTTACATTTTATTAACTCCGTATCCCAGCTGTATCCAGCTCTCGCATTCCCTCCCACACCCTCCCTCTCTCCCTCATCTCCTCCCTGCCCCTTTCCATGACCACTGAAGATAAGAAAGAGGACCCTGAGTAAGATGATCAATCCTCACTTAGAAAGACAAATGGGAGGTGCATTGGACATAGAAGAAAACAAGTAACAGGACTGGAGTCTACCACAGAGGGCATCTGAAAGAGTCTACCTAGCAGTGTATCAAAGCCTATACTAAGACTCATAACCAAACCTTGGGCAGAGTACAGGGAATCATATGAAAGAAGGGGGAGTCAGTATGATGTGGAGAGGACAGGAGCTCCACAAGGACCAAATATATCTGGGCACAGGGGTCTTTTCTGAGACTGATACTCCACCAAGGACTATGTATGGATATAACCTAGAACCTCTGCTCTGATGTAGCCCATGGTAGCTCAGTAACCAATTGGTTTTCCATAGTAAGGGGAACAGGGACTATTTCTGACAGGAACTCAATGGCAGTCTCTTTGACCTCCCCACCCCCAAGGGAGGAGTAGTCCTTTTAGGCCACAGAGGAGGACTTTGCAGCCAGTCCTGAAGATACCTGATAAAACAGGGTCAGAATTTATGTGTTTTACAATAAGGTGAAAATCAATAATGTTTTTGAAACCCTCTTTTTGGGAGGGAACAATTTTATGTTATATTTTTAATATAACTTTTAATATAACTCATAGAAACTTTCATAACATAGTGCATCCTAGAGTAGGCCATATTCAGTTAGTCTTTAAAAATAAATGTTATTTGCTTTAAAGAAAGAAAATAACATTTTTCTTATTCATGTTAATTTAACCTTTCACCAAATTAGATAATACACAATTTTAAGTTAGGATAACATCATCTAACGAGCTTCAAATGTTAAAAATAAATAAGTAATAAACAAGGAATTTCAATAGATTTTTGAACAATTAACTCATTTAACTATTTTTATTCTCTTGGTTACAGAGCAATGTAGAAATACTGTTTTATTTATTTTTTTGTATTTTTTTAAAAAAATATTTTTTATCAATCACAGTTTATTCACTTTGTAATACTGTTTTATTTTAGGTCTTACAAAATCACTGATTATGATCCACATTTTTCTTTTTTGGTTTCTGCAAAATAATGTATTTTTAATGTAAGAAATGTATACAGTTAATAAAAGTGTAAGTACAGGTACTTTGAGAGTGTGTAAAGGAGATAATAGTAGTAGAAAAACAGATAGAAATACTTTCAAAGAGGTAGAAGATAGAAAACAGAGGTAATAAGTTCATATCTAACATGAGAAGAGTTGCTTAACTGATAGGAAACTGCAGAACACTAGAAAAAAAACTCTTCTATGTACAGAATGACAATATTATACTATCATAAGTTAAAATAATTTTCCAATGAAAATTCAACCAAGAGCAGAGAAAAGACTGAAAAACACTTAAAACAACTGTTTTTTAAATTTAAATGTTAATATGATGAAAATTATATAATACATTTCATTAAAGAATGAGAAGTTAGACATTCATTTCTGATGAAGCAATTCTATAAAGCATATTTATATTAATTTTGTATATTTTATTACCACCATATACTTTCAGCAGTCTTGTTACTATTAAAATCACACAAATATTTCATGGGCAAGTGTAACTTTAAATTTATGTGTAAATAGAGAGGTTACCATGCATAAAATGTCAAAAGACCTATCAAAGCAAAATATTATCTATTTAGAAGCACTTAGAATATCTAACAGCTATGTAAATACATTTACAAACTATATATACAATACTATTAGGGTAATAATGGTTGGTTCTTTGATGCATAGGTAATAAAAATTTGGAAATCAGATTATAGAGGAATTTTAATCTAGCAACATGACTACTCTGGCAAGAAATCACGTCTGAAAACCTAGGTCTGTGTGGTCTAGCTGGAATAAGACATACCCTTAATACATACCTTTGATCCCAAACATTGAAGATGAAGTTAGTTTGTAGAAGGAAGCACCATTTCTGAGTGAGAATTGATCATCGTACCCAGGGTCCTCCTTCATGCTTATATTCTTTAAGT
This sequence comes from Psammomys obesus, assembly GCF_907164565.1. Lineage (NCBI taxonomy): Eukaryota > Metazoa > Chordata > Mammalia > Rodentia > Muridae > Psammomys > Psammomys obesus. The sequence continues at coordinate 14,754,529 of NW_026585689.1, forward strand.
GTACAAATTTTAGTATATTTATCTTATTTTATATGTCTAATATCCACGTATAAATGAGTATATATCATGTGTGTCTTTCTGCTTCTGGGATACCTCACTCAGCATGATCTTTTCTAGTTCCTACCATTTGCCTGCAGATTTCTTTGTTTGTAATTGTTGAGTAGGATTTCAATGTGTAAATGTACCACACTTTCTGTATTCATTCCTCAGTTGAGGGACATCTGGGTTGTTTCCAGGTTCTGGCGATTATGAATAAAGCTGCTATAAACATGGTTGAACAAACGGGATGGACAGCAGAAGAGAGAAAAATAGGGAACAGGACAGGAGCCTACCACAGAGGGCCTGTGAAAGACTCTATCCAGCAAGGTATCAAAGCAGATGCTGAGACACATAGTCAAACTTTGGGTAGAGTGCAGGGAATCTTATCAAAGAAGGGTGAGGTAGAAAGACCTAGAGAGGACAGGAGCTCCACAAGGAGAACAAGAGAACCAAAAAATCTGGGCCCAAGGTTTTTTTTCTGAGATTGATACTCCAGCCAAGGATCATGCATGAATATAACTTAGAATCACTCCACAAATGTAGCACATTGCAGCTCAGTCTCCAAGTGGGTTCCTAGTAAGGGGAGCAGGTACTGTCTCTGGCATGAACTCAGCAGCAGGCTGTATGGTGTTCTGTGTTTGCTTAGATTTTACAACAAACCTACTTTATTCAGGGTTCTTAAATACTTCTACCTCCCTTCCAACCTACTGTCAAGTGGTAGGGAAGAAAGAAGGTTAATAGGAAAAGGAGGTTGTAGACCTTTTTAGAAAGAGTTTCTTTAGAAGGAGTGGACTCCTGGGGGGTGAGTCCACTTTTCATTGTCTGGCTGGCAGCAATCCAGTCCAAATGCCAACACCAAACAGCAACAGGAATTAGCATGATTCAGCTGATCAGGACAATTCAGTAAAAGCTGCAAGACTCAGTTGGGCTGCCCCAAGAAGTTCTCTGGGTCTTTACTCTTGGTGAAGTGAAGTGTTGAAGAACAAAGACTAGCACAGTGATGGCAAACCATAAAGCCATATCTCACTGCTTGTGGGCTTCAATATATCTCTTCTCTTCAAACTCCACCAATGGATCTTGTAGTTGACTAATGTCACCTCCCCAACCCTGGATGGATCACATCAAAACAGCATGTGCCCTCTTACAAGATAGCTTCCAGCAAAACATCACATGACACAACTCAGTCTTCAATGAAACAAGAAACTTTCAATTCACCTCTGAGTAGAATTCACCTCCTAAAGATTCTAGTACATCTTGATAGCATCATTTCTTTTTTTTTCTTTATTAATTACACTTTACTCACTTTGTATCCCCCCCGTGGTTCCCTCCCTCCTCCCGTCCCAATCCCTCCCTTCCTCCACCCTCTCCATGCATGCCCCTCCCCAAGTCCACTGATAGGGGAGGACTTCTTTTCCTTCCTTCTGATCGTAGTCAATTAGGTCTCATCAGGAATGGCTGCCTTGTCCTCTTCTGTGGCTTGGTAATGCTGCTTCCCCCTCAGGGGGAGGTAATTATTAGCAGGCCAATCAGTTCATGATTTCTAAGAAAAAAATATTTAATTCATGGACCTTTTCAAATATTAATGCAAATGACAAGAATGTCTGCAAACACATACACTTTTATTCCTTAATGTAAATGTAAACCTGAATATGACATTTTGAAGACAATAAAACAAGTGTTATGACAACTATTATAGATACTGAAATACTGGAGATATACTAATTGTACAATTAAAGACTACCCTAGATACAAGTAAAAACGCTCTTTTAAAAATAAGGTGCCTCAGTTTGAAGACATGTCATTTGCATTTGATTTAGTTTACAAATTTATATTAAATGGCAGTGTAGAGCCATTTAACATCATTCTTCATAGAGATGAAACATATGTTGCCAGTACTTGTCTGATGAGGGTCCATTATTCCGCTCAAAAATGTGACTCTATAGTCATTAAACATCTGACAAACACTCAGAACACATGACAGCTATAACATGAGACAGAATTAAGGTGTGCGATTGGAATGTAAAAAAGCTATTTATAGAAACACAAAAACATTTGAGGATGTGATTATAATCATGTTTTATTATTAGATATTCAGAATTAGTTCTTGTCCATTTAGTTAGGACAAATCAACAATAGTCAGAAACGCCTGAGAGAATACTCATTAAGACCATATTTTATACAAAAGTAAGAATAGCAACAACCTTCATTCAAAATATCTAATGTATAGAAAGCAGTCTAATCTGTTTTATGAAGTCTATACTGGGACATCAGATATTTATACGTTTGGGTGACTTGAATGTGATACTCTGGAGAGAAAAGTTTCCATCAGTGTTTTTAATATTGAGACTAACCTAGCCAGATCTTTACTCCCCTGAAATTCTTAGTAGGATCCCATGCTCCTGAGAAAGAGTGACTTTGTTCAAAGTTTGTGGTTGCACGAATAGCACTGCTTGAAGAAATTGGTTGTTAGTTTGCATAACACCTTCTAGCTAAGCTGAACATCCTCTCTTGACAATGGGTCTGGGAAGTACAACTCCCATGGTGACATCCTCCTCACACTTGTGTTACATGAATCTAATTCTATGGCTATTCTTGGGAGCATCTTATTTAAATTTTTTTTAATTCACTTTATAGCCTGATTGCAGTTCCCTCCTTCTGTGGTGGTTGGGAATAAAACTTGCCCTTCTTTTTTTTTTTTTTTTTTTTTTTTTTTTGCAATTGGTTTTTAAGAGATATGAGAAGATGGAAAGATCTCCCATGCTCATGGCTTGGCAGGATTAACAAAGTAAAAATGGCCATCTTACCAAAAGCAATCTACAGATTTAATGCAATCCCCATCAAATTATCAACACAATTCTTTACAGACCTGGAAAGAAAAATTCTCAACTTCATATGGAATAACAAGAAACCCAGAATTGCTAAAACAATCCTCTACAATAAAAGATCTTCTGGAGGTATCTCCATCCCTGATCTTAAGCTGTACTATAGAGCAACAGTAATAAAAACTGCATGGTACTGGCATAGAAACAGAATGGTGGATAAGTGGAATCAAACAGAGGACCCAGAAATAAACCCACACACTTATGGACACCTGATCTTTGACAAAGATGCCAAAACCTTACAATGGGAAAAAGATAGCATCTTCAACAAATAGTGCTGGTCTAACTGGATATCTACATATAGAAAAATGCAAATAGATCCATACTTATCACCCTGCATAAAACTGAAGTCCAAATGGATCAAAGACCTCAACATAAAACTAGACACACTAAACCGCTTAGAAAAAAAAAAAAAAAAGTGAGGAATACCCTAGAACTCATTAGCACAGGGAACAACTTCCTGAACAGAACGCCAACAGCACAGGCTCTAAGATCAACAATCAATAAATGGGACCTCAGGAAACTGAAAAGCTTCTATAAAGCAAAGGACACCGTCATCAAAACAAAACGACTGCCTACAAATTGGGAAAGAATCTTCACTAACCCTTTATCTGACAGAGGGCTAATATCCAGCATATATAAAGAACTAAAGAAGCTGGTCCCATCAACTTCAGTCTGCTCTCGTTCTCTGTAGGAGGAAAAAAATCCAAATTCCAAGTGGGTTACATAGTAATGGGAAGAGGGACTGCCTCTGACATAATCTGATTGGCCTGCTCTTTGATCACCTCCCCCTAAGGGGGGAGCAGCCTTACCAGGCCACAGAAGATGACAATGCAGCCACTTCTGGTGTGAGCTGATAGACTAAGATCAGAAGGAAGGAGAGGAGGACCTCCCCTATCAGTGGACTTGGGGAGGGGCATGCGTGAAGAAGGGGGAGAGAGTGTGGGTTCGGGAGGGGGGAGGGGCTTATAGAGGGGATACAAAGTGAATAAAGTTAAAAAAAAGCTTCTCCTGCTAAGAGAGTTGCCATAATAAATCCTGAAAAAGTATGAGTTGTGTGTGAACATATTTTAGTTTTCCAATTTCAGGGATATGAGTAATGTTCATTTTTGTTTAGAATTGTTCCTATCGTAGGTTTTAAGTCACTTAACTTCATGTTTTAAACTTGCCCAATGACCAATAATCTATTACCAAGACATATTAAACATGGTGACTTATACACTTAAGACAGACAGAACACCTGATCTTTGTTGAATCCAATTTTCATGACCACAGAAGCTTTGTAGTAGAATTAACCATTTGCTTTTTTTACTGGAAAAACTGAGAAGCTACCTTTATTTTTTTCTTTTCTAGCTTGAGTGATTTTAGCTGTTGCTTGACACTCCTCAGCAAGTTTTGACTTTCTTAATAAATGATCTTCTCCTGTCAAACCTTTTCTTGCTAATCGCTTCCATACCCCTGGGCAGAGGGCCTCACTAGAAAAGGACTCTAATAAAGCTTGAGTAAAAGCTGCTGTAGGACCATATTGAGAGCATTCAGTTTTCAATTCTTGTAATTGTTTAAAAGATATAGCCACATGGGCTCTTAGCATATTACCCTGTCCATCAGGTTTCTCTTTAATTTCAAAGCCATAAGACTCAGTTATATCCTCTTCTTTCTGCCTAGCTTGTTCTTGCTCTAACTCTGCAACCTCATCAGTATTTAAGTTATTCTCAAAGTCTTCTTCTAACAGAAATTATCATTAGAAGGGACATATAACTCTTCTGGAGAAGCTGATGTTTTAATCTCATTTTGTTCCGAAGCCTCCAATCTTTCTTTCCTCTTTCTCTCTAACCCTGAAAGTTTTACTTTCTCAGTCCTGTGCCATATATACAGACTATTTCTAATTAAATTCCCCACAAAAAAAACATAAGGCTACTGCCTTGTCCCATTTTTACTCTTGAATTTTATTCACCACACCCTTTTCTCTTTACTTTATGATGAGCTCCTCAACACCTGTGGTGTACTTCACTGCTTCCCTGTATCTCAAGGTCCCTGTTTGGGCACCAAACTCATGCTGGAGCCCACCGGCAGAGTCAAAAAGTTCTTTAGTGGGGAGTGAGGACTGAAAGAAAAAAAAATACACAGAACCACATGAAAAACAAGCCGGTCCTTGGCTACATATGTATAGGTGGCCTAGGTCCACCTCCTGTATGCTGATTGGTTGGTGCTTCATTCTCTGTGGACCCCATGGTCCAGTGTTACCTTACACTTTAGGTCTTCTTGTGGTAGCCTTAATCCCTCTGGCTCCCTCAATCATTACTTCCACTCTTTTACAAGACTCCTCTAGCTCTGCCTATCGTTTGATTCTGAGTCTCTGCATATTTCCATCAGCTGCTGGATGAAGCCTTTCTGAATACAGTTATAGTAGGTTCCTATCTGCAAGCATAGCTGAGTATCAAAATAGTGTCAAGTATTGGCGCTCTCTTATGGAGTGTGTCTTAAGTTGGGCCAGTCATTAGTTGACCATTCCCTCGATCTCTCCTCCATATTTATCCCTTCACTACTTATAGGCAGGAGAAAATTTGGGTTGAAGATTTTGTGGGTGGGTTGGTTTCTTTTCCTCTCACTGGAAGTTCTGTCTGGCTAGCTACAGGAGGTTACTCCATAACCCCTACTGGTAGAAGTCTCAGCTAGGGTCACCCCCACAGACATCCAAAGCCTCCTTTGTTCCAGAGATTACCTGCTGATTTCTTGAAGTATCAGGATTCTTGATTTCAAGCAGTACTACAGAGCTATGGTAATAAAAGACAAATGGCATTGGGAGCATCTTCTAATGAATTATTTTTCTTGATATAAAACTTAAAAGAAGCCCACTGGTATGAACTTCAACATAAAAATTCAATTCGGGCCTTTTATCTTGATTGATAGTCATGATACCCTACACTGTCTATTCTAGAGTATCTCTTCAATAGGATTCTTGTTCTCTGACTTTGATGAATCATCTACTCATATGATATAGAACTTCAATCCCAGGGTGGCTGAAGCACAGGTAGTCATGACCAATTCACTTGTAATTCTCTACACATATTACCATTTGGACAATGGTGACTCAAAATTTTCAAGTCAACTTGTGTATATGCTTTCCTGTATTTATCAAGTAACAAACACACCAAATTATCATAGTCTTGTCAACAACAAATGAAAAAACTATGACCTTTTTTTCTGTTACTGAATCCCTAGGTATAAAGAGTCCAAAGTGACTGGGTAGACCATACAGATAATCATCTAATAAGTCTTCTAACAAAAGTGCATTTCTTTTGCATATAAAGATTTCCAGTGCCACACAATCAAGATATTTGCGAATCAATTTTCTATCATAAAATATAGGTCATTAGGAATGAGGTCATTCTTGATTTCATATCTTATTGCTCATGACTGTTTCTTCTTTGTGAAAAAAACTGTAATATTAGTGGATGTGCTCAACTCATTATTATGCATCCTGAAAATTCTTTCCATTCTTACTAGATATTTCCTCAGACACTATTCTTAAACTGGTTTTGTTAGACTAATATATTGAATCTTACAGTCATGTACTCACTTGATTACATTCTCCTCCTGCTCTTTTTTTTTCATCTTTCTTGCCTTCCTTTATCTCTTTTCATTTTCTTTTTTCATCTATTTATTTATTTATTTATTTATTTATTTATTTATTTATTTATTTATTTATCTTACTGAAACAAAGTCTCACTATGTATCCATGTCTTCCCCATGTACCAGGCTGGCCTCAGACATGTAAAGATCTACCTACCTCTGCTTCTTTTTTTTATAATAATTTTTATTTTTTTTATATTAATCACAGGTTATTTACTTTGTATCCCAGCCATAGCTCCCTCCCTCATTCCTTTCCAATCCCACCCTCCCTCCTGCATCGCATCTCCTCCCTGCCCCTTTCCAAGTCCACTGCTAGAGGAGGACCTCCTCTCCTTCGATCTGACCCTAGCTTATCAGGTCTCTTCAGGACTGGCTGCAACATCCTATTCTGTGGCCTAGCAAGGCTGCTCCTCCCTCGGGGGGAGGGGGGAGATTGGGTTGTCAAAATGCCAGCCATTGAGTTCATGTCAGAAATAGTCACTGTTCCCCTTACCAGAGAACCCACTTGGATACTGAGCTTCCATGGGCTATATCGGAGCAGGGGTTCTAGGTTGTATCCATACTTGGTCCTTGGTTGGAGAATCAGTCTTAGAAAAGACCCCATGCCCTGATATATTTGGTCCTTGTGGAGCTCCTGTCCTCTCCAGTTCTTTTTTTTTTCCAACTCACAGAACAGTTTAATTATTAATCATACAAGATGAATCATGTCAGTCAAGGATTTTAAAGTGATTTTTTCAGCGTTTTTATAAGTATTTTAAACAATTCTCAGAAAAAAAATTCTCTAGAGAGAACAAATAAAAATAAGGGCTGAAGACATGGCTCAGTTGATAGAGTACTTATCCAGCATGCATGAGGCTCAGGGCTCAGTCCTCAGCACTACATAAAATGAACGTGGTTCACATTCCTATAATCCTAGTTTTGAGAAGGAGGCAGGAAGACTGGAAGGTTCAAGTCTATCCTTGACGGTGGTGGCATACATCTTTAATTCCAGCAATCTAGAGGTAGATCTCTTAGTTCAAGACCAGCCTGGCCTACAATGTGAGCTCCAGGACAGCCAGGGCTATACAGAAAAACCCTTTCTTGAGAAAAAAAAAAAAAAAAGTAACAAACAGGACTTGAATTCAAGTGAGCATCTTCTGTGTATCTCCCAAGTCCCCGAGGAACCCTGCACAGTAAGGACTTCATCTGCTGACCTGCACATGTGCTATGCTTCACCCTGGTTCTCCACCTTCCTATCATATAGCAGACAGAGACCTTCAGCACACCAAATTCATGCTTGAAGCTGGGCAAGTCCTGCCCTAAGTCCCTCCATCGATGTCCACACTGAGCATTGCAGTACTTATAGAAGGTAGTCATTGGCTCATCTGCAGAACGGGTCTGAAGCTGCCTGAAGTAGGCATGAGGGTGTTCACATTTTGGACATGGCTCTGCAGTAGAATCCCCATTCTCCCAGGCAGCTGCTCCACCCAGTACATCATCCACTTCTGTTAGCTTTGGATACTTTCGGTTCGTTACCTTGCGTGTGACATTATGGACGTATGGGCGAAGTGATGGCAGCGCTGCCCCTCCTCCACAATCAGCCCGTTCCCACAGCCCGGGCAGAAGAGCAACATCGCTCCAGCTTCACCACTCGGTTCTTCCCGTCCCCATCTCCAGTTCTTACCAACTCCTTCTTTCACATGATTTCCTGCACTCTGCCAAAGGTTTGGTTATGAGTCTCAGCATCTGCTTAGATACATTGCTAGGTAGAATCTTTCAGAGATCCTCTGTGGTAGGCTCTTGTCCTGTTACATGTTTTTCCCTACATCCAATGTCCAATCCCATTTGTCTTTCTAAGTGAGGATTGATCATCTTACCCCGGGTCCTCTTTCTTGTTTATCTTCTTTAGGTGTATAGATTTCAGCATGTTTATCATATCTTATAGGTCTGTATAAGTGAGAATATACCATTTCTGTCTTTCTGCTTTTGGACTACCTCACTCAGGATGATCGTTTCTAGGTCCCACCATTTGCCTGCAAATTTCATAATTTCCTCATTTTTAATAGCTAAGTAATATTCTATTGTGTAAAAGTACAACAATTTCTGTATCCATTCCTCAACTGAGGGACATCTGGGTTGTTTCCAGGTTCTGGCTATTACAAATAAAGCTGCTACAAACATGGTTGAGCAAATGTCCTCGTTGTGTACTTGAGCATCTTTTGGATATATTACTCAGAGTGATATAGCTGGATCTTGAGGAAACACTACTCCTAATTATCTGAGAAAGTGTCAGATTGCTTTCCAAAGTGGTTGTTCAAATTTACATTCCCACCAACAATGGAGGAGGATTCCCCTTTCTCCACAACCTCTCCAGCATGTGTTGTCACTTGAGTTCTCGATCTTAACTATTCTGATGGGTGTAAGGTGAAATCTCAGGGTAGTTTTGATTTGCATCTCCATGATGGCTAAAGATGTTGAGTATCTCTTTAAATGTTTCTGTGTCATTCGATATTCCTCTACAGAGAATTCTCTGTTTAGCTCTGTACCCCATTTTTTAATTGGATTACTTGATTTGTTGCTTTTTAACTTCTTGAGTTCTTTATATATACTGGATATTAGCCCTGTGTCAGATGTAGGGTTGGTGAAGATACTTTCCCAGTCTGTAGGCTGTTGTTTTGTTTTGATGACAGTGTCTTTTGCTTTACAGAAGTTTTTCATTTTCATGAGGTCCCATTTATTGATTGTTGCTCTTAAAGCCTGTGCTGTTGGAGTTCTGTTTAGGAAATTGTCTCCTGTGCTGATGAGTTCTAGGGTCTTCCCCACTTTTTCTTCTAACTGATTTAATGTGTCTGGTTTTATGTTGAGGTCTTTGATCCATTCGGACTTTAGTTTTGTGCAGGGTGATAAGTATGGATCTATTTTCATTTTTCTGCATGTAGACATCCAGTTGTACCAGCACCATCTGTTGAAGATGATATCTTTTTTCCATTGAATGGTTTTGGCTTCTTTATCAAAAATCTATTTTCCATAAGTGTGTGGGTTTATTTCTGGGTCTTCTGTTTGGTTCCATGGATCCACTATTCTGTTTCTTTGCCAATACCATACAGTTTTTATTACTATTTTATTACTATTAGTACTTCTTGAGCTCAGGGATGGAGATACCTCCAGATGATCTGCTATTGTACAGGATCATTTTGGAGATTCTGGGTTTTTGTTTCTCCATATGAAGCTGAGAATCTTTCTTTCAAGGTATGTAAAGAATTGTATTGGTATTTTGATGGGAATTGCATTGAATCTCTAGATTGCTTTTGGCAGGATGGCCATTTTCACTGTGTTAATCCTACTAATCCATGAGCATGGAGATCTTTCTATCTTCTGATATCTTCTTCAATTTCTTTCTTCAGAGACTTGAAAATTTTCTTAAACAGGTCTTTCACTTGCTTGGTTAGTGTCACCCCAAGGTACTTTATGTTATTAGTGGCTATTATGAAGGGTGTTGTTTCCCTAATTTCTTTCTCAGCCCTTTTGTTTTTGGTATACAGGAGGGTTTCTGATTTTTTTGAGTTGATTTTATATCCAGCCACTTTGCTGAAGGTATTTATCAGTTGAAGGAGTTCTCTGGTTGAATTTTTGGGGTCGCTCATGTATACTATCATATCCTCTGCAAATAGTGATACTTTGACTTCTTCCTTCCTGATTTGTATCCCCTTGATCTCCTTTAGTTGTCTTATTGCTCTAGCTAGGACTTCAAGTACTATGTTGAAGAGATATGGAGACAACAGAACCTTGGCTTGTTCCTGATTTCAGTGGGATTGATTTAAGTTTCTCTCCATTGAGTTTGATATTGGCTATAGATTTGCTGTATCCTGCCTATTACTATGTTTAGGTAAGTGCCTTGTATTCCTGATCTCTCCAGGACTTTAAACATGAATGGGTTTTGGATTTTGTTGAATGCTTTTTCGGCATCTAAGGAGATGACCATGTGGTTTTTCTCCTTCATTTTCTTCTACTGCTGCTTGTTATGTTCCGACATTAAAAGCATGTGCCACCATTTCTAGCCAACTTGTTTAGTCATCCTACTTTGATCTGAAACTTTGTGCTTTACATTGTCAATACTTAAAATGTCCCATACAGGTTTTGAACTAAAAGATTTCCAAAGAGTATCTTTTAATAACAAAGCAATTTCACATTGATATATATTTGTATATATGTAAGAATAAACTTTTGATATTCCTTTTTAGAATAGCTTAAAAGTACCAAAATTTTGCCAAGCACACATAGTAGGCTGTCTTTTGGAAGACTGCAATTTGAGCTATTTGTTGTTATTTCTTTCTGGTAGACTGTGTTGTTTTTTCTCAATGGCCAATCTTTGTTTCCATGGCTACTTTTTTATATTATTTTATGAAAGCTATGATATGGTTATTATTAGTGTCTTAATGCTATCACTATCTTGCATGATTTGTATACTTAGTTATTTAGTGTCTCTTCTATGGAGGAAATCTTTTCAGAGGCAATGACACATGATAGACAGTTTATCATTTTCATATAACTTTAATATATTCCTTTCTCAAGACATTAGCTGCATTACTACCCATGTTATCTTCAATATCTTTACCTATTGGCATTCCGGATATTTGCCTCTTATCTTTGAATGCCACATATTCAAATCTGATCCAGCATTTATCACAAAATAAAAAAAAATAGGTTTCTTGACCAAAGATTTTGCTTACTTACTGACTTTCAAGCTCTCTGCTTTATGAATGCTTAGAAAATAGCTGAACATCTTTTATTTGTATCTATTCAGTGAACTGAAATATTTATAAGCTGAACTCAGTTTTCACATATTAACATGGTTATATGAAAATATCTGTGAAGTATTATTGTAAACTGAGGGGCGATTGTTTCTTTTCTATTTTCAGAAAGTACAGATACAGTGGCCTGGCATTTATATTTCAAAATGATATCTAAATATAGTCATAGCTGAGGATTTCCTTATCAGTTTTTTTTTCTTTTTAATATAAACCCCAAATGCCCATGGGCTTTATAAACTGTTAATATGCCTATTCTTAGCAAACCTCCCAGTGTGAGTATAAACTATGTCTTTGACATCCAAAAAAACGTTCTATCATCAGTGTAATGAATAGGTGTGATACTGGTCCATATGTGCAAATTATCCAGGTGTCTTAGGGTTGTATCATATTTTTAATTTAATTTTATTTTATTAATTACACTTTATTCCCAAATAAGATTTTCCCCCTATAAGCCCCTCCCTCCTCCCCTCCCAATCTCACCCTCCCTTCCCCTTCTCCATGCATGCCCCTCCCCAAGTCCACTGTTAGGGGAGGTCCTCCTTTCCTTCCTTCTGATCTTAGTCTATCAGATCACTAACTATAAAATGAAGATATTGTAAATGCTCATGCTGTTAACACAGAAACACTGTTACTACCTAAAGAGTGTAGATAACAGAGTTTATTAAAGAGCCAGATATGAGTGGCTATGGCTCAGTAACATGCCTCCAATTCAGTGTAGTAAGACTTAGCTCTCTGCTTGGTGAAACTGAGGGTACATTAGAGCATTTCAAAGTTTTATTTAATGATCCCAGGCATATTAGGTAATAGGTAGAGGTGTGCAATGAATGGGTATGCAGGTAAAGAAGGCTGCTGACCTTGAACACTTTCACTTCTGTACACCATTGCAGTTCTAACCTTTCACCAGCATTTGCTGTTGCAGCTTCCCTCTAGGAACTTGTATCAATTAATGACTGAATAGGAAGGTACAATGTTTCTCTTGTTATTTTTTTTATGAAGTAGGAAAATAATAAATTACTAAATCAATACTTAAATATCAAATCTCCAGCAAAATGATACGTTTGAGTATTTGGTTTTATTTTTAGTAACTTACCATTACTTAAAACCCATCTCTTTTTAATGCATAAAACTACAAAATTAAATGTAGATGTAGAGGACTGATAATCATTTCAGCATCTTTTTTTTTTTTTCTTTTTTCCTTGAGATAGGGTTTTTCTGTAGAACCTTGGCTGTCCTGTACTCACATTGTAGACCAGGATGGCTTCAAATTCACAGAAAACCATCTGCTTCTTCCTCCAGAGTGCTGAGATTAAAGGCAAGCACCACCACCCATTTGTCATTTCAGCATCCTTTACATCTTCATAATAGCTCTTGTATCTCTGGGACCTTGGCAAATGATAGTATTTGTTACTGTCTTAGCTGGAGGAAGAACTAGTTTTAAAGTCCTCCTTCCTCTGGGGCTCTTCCTCCACAAACACATGATTCTATCAATTTCTATTCTATATTTTTAAGATCAAGAAAATGACAACTTTTGTTCAGGGGCTGTGACACCATGTAAGATATGCTTGAAAAAGCTGCGGTTTATTATTCTATGTTCTATTATTCTACAGAACATTTATGACTACAGTGTGATATACAGTTCCTGTGGTTACTAGCACCTTCACCCGACAGTCTAAATGATGTTTAGCTATTCTCATTCGCCTGGTACAACACACCATGTAAATTGTCATGTGGCCTTACTTATTTGATTGATTTTTCTGCCTACATCAAGAATACCCGATCTATTTGAATTTCCAGCATCCTTACAGAGAGAGCCACCTCTTAATTGATTAAAACTGAGAAAGAGGTCATGAATCTTCATTAAAATGATTGCTCTCAGGTTCTGATTTGTTCTGGGCAAGACTTTCCACTTTATTTAGTTTTCGGAGTTCTGTATTAAGATTCCACAATTCTGTGAGGCAGGACTTGTTGATTACTACTTGGACCTTGATACTGAATAAAATTTGCAATATCCTACATCTGACAGTAACGATTGTCTCCTCATCAATTATTTCATTTTCACCATCATTTCTATTTGTCAGATCGGACCAAAATCTGCCTTTTTAAGCCTTGACTGTACGAAAGAAACATAAAAATTATACTATTTAGGGATAGTACTCTCTCTTTCATACCTCATTCATACACTGCTAAAAGACTGCACATTCAGCCTTTCACTGGAAATATAACCTTCTTCTTTACCTTTCAATGAAAAATATCTGTTCGAGAATGCTAACATTTCTGAGTCTTATAATCATTCTACAATTTTTTTTTTCTCCTGGAAATTCTAGAATTGAGTGGTGGTTTGAATAAGAATGGCCCCATAGGCTTTTATATTAGTATATTAAAATATTTGGTCCTTATTTGGTGCTATTGTTTGAAGAGGATTAGAAGGTGTGGTCTTCTGGGAGGAGTTATGTTGCTTAGATGAGCCATGCCTTGTCATTCCCATTCTCTGTCACCCTGCCTTGTGTTTGCTTTTCAAGACATGAGGTCTCAGATCTTACCAAGCCATGTCTTTATGCATGCTGATATGCTGTCAACTATGATGATCTAGCCCTCTGAAAAATGTAATATCCAAATAAGTTTGTTTATAATTTGCCTTTGTGTTGGTATTATAACAACAACAAAAAATTAAAACAAAGTATTACTCAACATATCATGTTGTATTGGCTGATCTTGTGTACATTCTGTTATTGATTTTTCTGACAGTATTGGATATAAACAAAGATCATCAATGCTTTCATTACTTTAGTTTCATTTTAGAAATAACTACTTACCCTTTAATAAAGTATACATATGCACAAAATGATTATATAAAAGATATTAATTAAAGTACTTTATAAATATATGCACTTTATATATATATATATATTTTTTTTTTACACAGGAAGGAATAGAATGTGTGTAAGTATGTATGAACATGAGAGACTTAGAGAGAGAAAGAGACAGAGACAGAGAAAGACAGACACAGAGAGAGAGAGACTAGAGAGCATGTCTAAAAACGAATGAACTTATTTTCACTCCAATGCCTCATCTCCATGAAAACAGGAAACATAAATCCAGAATTAAGCAATTGTCCTGACATTTTTCTTTTTCTAAAATTAAAAACCTATCTTATTAAAAAGAAATTTGTGTTATAACAGAATGTTTATTTTTTAAATGTGTCTTGAGAAATCACTGAAAAGAAACTACTGCTATCTCTTTACTCACCAGCATTTTCTGGCAAATACTTGAGTGCTAAAATGATGAAGTGTTTGACACATAAGACATCCATCATGTAAATACAGCTTTGATACAAGTTGGATCTGGAAAATTATTATGTTGCTATAAAAAAGATTGCTAGCTAGGGAAACCAGGATAAAATAGCAGACTACAAAGTTGTAGAACACAAATATATAAGAATATCCTTAGTACACATTTCAGTAAAGTATGCATGAATACATTTCTAGTATAAAAAGTAAAACATGCTTGGGAAGTCTGTTCTGTAAGACAAGAGAAAGTATAAACAATTTCTAACCAGAGAATGTGTCACTCAAATATAGAGAAGATGAAATGAGGATCACATAAAACAGATCTTTTTAATAAAACCTTAAAGAATTATATTATTTAATGCATACATGCATGCACATATAGTTTTAAGGAAGTTATGCCTTATTTGTTTACATTGTTCCCTATTTAAACACAGACTAACAAAGACTCTGGTAGCAAGCATGAGAAAACTCCTTCTGAGTGATTGGTCAGGGTTGAACAAGTGACTCCCCTAACAATATAGCTTATCAATATATCCCGTGTTTGCTCCTCAGGGGTTGAGGGTGGGGTCCTTTCTCTGAAGACCTGAAGCACTCACAATCATATATGCATTTATGGGAATGCCACACTGGAAGAAAAGATATTGCATCTGAAATTATGAAATATCTTCTAAAACTGCCACATGCAGTGTCTAAGTCATAGGAAAGACTATTATGGGTGATTTCCAGGAGAAGTGTGAACAAGTAAAGCATATCATTGTCAGCAATAAGATGGGTAATATAAAGAATCTTATCATAGTCACTTGACAAGACTTTCTTGGACAAAGGGAAAAAATTCTCAAAGACAATATTTTTATAGCCAGAAAGCGTTTCAATAAATCCAAGCTAAATGGACCTCCTAAAACTTTGATAACTTATTCTTGAAATTTCTTTCATTGTGCTTTTTTCATAAGTTTGGAGAGATAGCTCAGTGAGTAAGAATGTTTGTTACGTAAGCATAACAACCTGGGTTCAGTTTCTGAAACCTCCATAAAAGAGAGATATGCCCCAACATGATGGGAAAGAGAAGGGTAGATTCTTGGCCCATGCTGCATGTCAAGCTCCAGTGTCAGAAAATGAGTGGAATCAAGTGGAGATCCATAACACAGAGCATGTAACCTCCTCCTCTTGCCTCCTAATATAGGCAGAAACATGCTTCTCTCATGTCTACATAACAACACAAGTGGCCACAGAAGCATGCACATAGACACAAAACAAATTTTTTAATGTAACATTTAAAAACATCAAAAATCAAAACAATAAAGTCTTTAGTTATATCTATAAAAGACCTCTCTTCTCCCCTCCGTGTGTGTGTTTGTGGAAATGTGGATTTGTGTGTGTTTCCATAGCAGTAAGAATTTCTTAAAGGAAATGAGAATTGTTAGATAGCCAGGCAGAGTAAGAGAGTCTCTGTGAATTAGAGGTCAGCCTTGTCTACAAAGCAAGTCCAGGAGAGCAAGGCTACACAGAGAAACCCTGTCTTGAAAGAAACAACAGCCACAAAATTGTTAGACATGAGCCAATTAAGCCTAGTAATTAACCAGAGAAAACTGACCTCACATAAAACAATGATACCTTTAAATATTACACATAGCTGAATTTAGGATGCACAAAAAACTATAAAATATAAAACATGTAAAACTGAGAGTTAAGTCAGAAAGAGGATGAGTGATTAACAAATATGAAATATAAACCAGTCCCTGGGGTACTGACTTGCATGAGCTGCACAGATCACTGACTACAGATAACGGTCGCTGTCACTGACATTTGTATGGCTGTAGAAAAAAAGTGACCGAGAAGAGAATTTTCTCATCTGCCACTGGATTACTACTATGAATACATGTAATTGCATGATCTATCATGTAATTTTAAGAAATTAAACAGATTGGAAAATGAACTTTAGTTCTTCATCTTAGAATATATTACCATGATGCAATATAATAAAAACAGACCTGGGAAGAGCTAAGGCCAGAGGACACTAGGCTTGTTGAGAAAAGAGAAACTGAGGGTATCTCTGTGACATGCTGGAGACATAACTCAGAGTAGGATTCTGCAAGGATTTGAGGAGGACTAAAGCAGAGACTCCTAGAAGTAGAGGCCATAGAGACTGAAGAAGACACTAACCAACTAGACTAATTTCCTAGCAAAGAGAGGGGAACATCAAACCACCCACAAAATTTTTGACCCAAAATTTACCCTGCCTACAAGATGTGCAGGGATTAAGGTAAAGCAGAGATTGAGGGGATGCCCAGCAAATGCTTGCCCCAAACAAAGACCCACTATTGAACTCCTAACTATGAAGGATACTCTGTAAAACTTGCAGACAGGAACCTGATAGAGTTGTTCTCTGAGAGGCACTACCCAGAACTGCCTCAAAACAGATACTGAGACTCTCAGCCAAACATTGGGCAATCTATAGAGAGTCTTGTAGAAAAGTAGGAAGAAAGATTAAAGGACCTGGAGCTGATAGGAGCTCCTCAAGAATGCCAACAGAACTAACTAACCAGAACCCAGAGTGGCGTGCTAAGACTGAAGCATCAACAAAGGACCATCCATGCAGGAACTGGACATAGACTTCTTACAAAAATGTAGCAGTTGGGCTTCTGAGGCCTATGTGGGTCCTCTAGTAAGGGAATGGGGGACTGCATTACACATTCATCCACTTGGCAGCTTTTTGATCACTTTCCCCTGGTGGGACTGCCTTGTCAGGCTACATGGGAAGAGGACACCCTCAGTCCTGATGCAACTTGATAAGCTGGGCTGGATGAGAAAGGGAGCTCCTTTTTCTGAGAAAAATAAGGACTGAGAAAATGGATGAGGGATGGTGGAACTGGGAGGGGAGCTAGGATGGGGATACAACAAGGATGTAAAGTGAATACAAAAAAAAAATAATACCTTTACTAAGAAAAATTTAAAAAGAAGTCACCCTTATACACATATGTCCAACATAAGATGTTCTATACAGTTTTTATTTATTTATAATCACACACAATGCCATAATGATATAAATATAGGAATCATATTTGAAATTCTCAGAAAATTGAAAAAAAAGGGGTACAGAGCTAAACAGTGAATTCTCAATAGAAGACTATCGAAAGCTGGAAAAATACTTAAGTAAATTCTCACTGCCTTTACTCATCACAGAAATTCAAATCAAAACGACTCTGGGATCCACCTTACACCCATCAGAATGGCTACGGTCCAAAACTCAAGTGACATCAGCTGCTGAGGAGCGTGTGGTGAAAAGGGAGCTCCCCTTCTTTGCTGGTGGGAAGACCCTACAGACAGCAGAAGCCACGCAAGGAGACCAATGAAGAAGAAAAAAGAAAGCAGTACCAAGGCTGAACTACAGAGGCTGATGCATCAACCAAAGACCGTACAGAGAGTGGACATAGATCCCCTGCGCAGATGCAGCACGTGGTCTGCTCAGTCTCCTTGTGGGTTCCCTGGTAAGCGGGGAAGAGGCAGTCTCTGACATAAACTCAGTTGCCTGCTCCTTGATCACTTCTCCCTGTTGGAGCAACAGCCCACAGAGAAAGAGGATCCAGGAAGTCCTGATGGGAACACACAGGCTGTGGTTACACAGCAGGGGAAGAGGACTTCCCCTATCAGAGTACTAGGGAAGAGAGATAGGGGAGGAAGAGGGAGGGAGGGGGTGACTGGGAGTGATGAGTGAGGCGCTTCAACTGGTATACAAAATGAGAAATTGTAAATAATAATAACAATAAAAAATAACAATGGAAGAAATAATTCTGAATGTAGCAATTTTCTAGCCATGTTTGGTGGCTCCCCTCAAACTGTTACTAACAATGTATATTACATAAAATATATATTATATATAATATATTATATAAAATATAATATAGACTATCATGTTTATTATTAATGATAAATATATACATATTTAAATTAAAAAACTAATTTATATATAGCTTGTCATACCCTCTTTGTTTTGGTAAATTAAGTGATATAGTTTACAATATTATTTTTCAGTAAGAATGGTCACAAATCAAAGGACACAGGTAATTACTGAGTATGTTAGGGAAATAATCTATCCCATAGTATTAGTGAGAATGTGAAAAACATAGTGCATAAAAAAAAAAAAAACTAATACTATTTAGCAATTACACTAAGATTTTTTTTTTTTTTTTTGGTTATCCCTATAATAGTAGTGTTGTTATTGTACAAACAGTCTTATCATGCCTGTTATGCTGATCTGGTAGAGTATACACTGAAAGACAATAAAATTCTTCTGTGTAAATGACATCAGTACTTTCCATCTCTGGGTAAGCACTTCATTTACTTAGCCAAGAAAATAAAATAAGTTATGTCTTTACCAGTTAACCAATTCAGAAAGGGTAAAAGATCATGAGCTATAAAAACAAACAAACAAACAAACAAATACTGCTTAGGGAAAATTAATAGCATTTTCATAAAGACATAGCCAGTGTTTAAGGAGAGAAATAAATGTTCTTATTTTAAACATTGTATTTGCATCTAAACATTATTAATATGTAATATTTCATGCTTTTATATACTACTAATAAAAATTTAATTTAAATGTAATGAATGAAAACCAACTTTCTTTATTTGTCCTTTGATTTACTACTTTATATTTCTTAGGTACTAGTTAAAAATGATGAATTTTGTTGTACAAACTGTTATTAGCTCTGTACAAATTAGCACTGAGCAATTAGTTAATACTTTAGTTAGTATCCATTACATTGATTTTAAAACAGATTTCAGAAGTGTTACTGTATGGTATCTCTCTAAACTTGTGCACAGGTAAATTAGCAATAAGATACAAAGAATTTTTTATTATTATAGAGAACTGTTAATAAAATTCATTTTATGTTAATATTAGAAACCATCGAGGAAGGCTTTTATGGCTAATAATCAAGACACAATTAATAAACGTTAAAACATATTTTGAAAGAATGATGTACTTTAATTAAATGACAATATAAAAACTTAATTTGATTTGTATTTCTAACTTCCTAAGAGATTGGATTAAGGAATGATTTTAAAAATAGGTGTGCTAAAGAATAGGGTTTTTAAAATGCTTTGCAGTTGCATGTAATCCCAATAATTATGTCCCTTGCAAATATAAAAATGTTGTAATAAATTTGCATTATGTCTCATATTTATAACATACATAACTGGCCTCTTACTTGGGTAAGAGAAACAATAACTTACATTATAGAAACACTAAAAAGAAATGAGCAAATTAAGTTTTTATAGAGTAAGTGTCCTCAAAAAATTGAAATGTAAATTTTTGTTTATTTGGGATTGGGATGAAAAAAGAAGAGGCGAAGAAGTATAGATCAGCTGAAAAATATAGCTTCTCTATCAATTATATGTGTAGTTACCTTCTTCTTAACCATTGAAGACAAATTACTCACATACAAATCGATTATTTTATAGATGGGCATTAAATATTTTTAATGAAATACTCACGATTTCAAATTACAGAGTTTAGTCCATCATATTTCTAGTGCTCTTGGGGAACACTAACCATCAAATTACACAAAACAAGTAGTTACAGCACTCAAGGGTTGATGAAATAAACTTTCATCCTTTGGTGCTTCGTATCAGGTTTATACATATGAGTTTGTAAAATGAAACTGCATGAAGTTTTTTTTTTTGTCATTTATAGTTTTTCTTTTTTAATTTCCTAATTTGCAATTCACTTAGTGTAGTGAATTCACTTTTGTAGTACTCTTTGCACAGAATACACTTCATTCAAATTCCTTTCAAATGAATTTAAAATAATTCTTTCCAGTACACATAGACAGATAAATCCAGGCTTTTCTCATGTTTCAGAAGCAACAGCCCCCATTGTGGCCTTCTTCCGTGACAAAATCCACAGACCTGTTTGATGCTAATCTAGATGGACACTCACAGTTCATGAAAGAATCATCACTGGTAATCAAATCAGAGAGAAAACCCACCACTCTGCTCCACTGGGGATGTTTCATGTTCTGAATATTTCATAAGAAGGGGGCCCTAGCTGCACTGGAAATTCTCAACAGTTTCAGATTGCGTGCAAGTGTTTACTTAAAACATTCTAGCGTAGCCCAACTGGTGTGGTACAGCAGCACCAGTGAGC
This sequence comes from Psammomys obesus, assembly GCF_907164565.1. NCBI lineage: Eukaryota > Metazoa > Chordata > Mammalia > Rodentia > Muridae > Psammomys > Psammomys obesus. Next base: position 14,775,302 of record NW_026585689.1, read on the forward strand.
ATGGAGTGATCTTTATAAATTATGGTAATTACTCATGACACGACTCTTGCTAGGTCACAGCAGCTTGCTTTGGTCCCTCTGGCTTTGCCAGCACTTTCTCCACTTGCAAGATTAAGTAGGCAGGGTGCCCCGGGAAAATGGATGTGAACACAATGACAAATGTCTGTTGTGACTGCTTAAAACTGAACTCAATTGTTGAGTTGCTGAAACATCCAAACACAATCAAAGACTGATACTAAGCCCCGGAGTCAGGAGATTGCTGGCGTAGCACTTCAAAGTCTTGGGAAACACTCAATTTGACAAAATTTGCAACACCATTTTTTTTCCCTTCACTGATATACAGTGTCTTGCTACTGTATTATGCATACTAAAAACAATTTTGCTTTTATAGGCATAAGGAAATCCCCTACACCCTCAAAACAAAACCCAAGTGGTTTTAAAGATTGCTTTGGTGTTTTGTTCAGGAAGCTATCTCCTGTGCCAATGACTTCAAGGCTCTTCCCTAATTTTTTATTCTAACAGATTTAGTGTGTCTGGTTTTAAGCTGAGGTCTTTGATCCACTAAGACTTTAATTGTGTATAGAGTGGTAAATATGGATCTATTTGCATTTTTCTACATGTAGACATCTAGTTAGACCAGCAACATTTGTTGAATAAGCTATCTTTTTTCCATTGTGTTGAATCTTTGCCAAAATTCAAGTATCAGGAAGTGTGTGGGTTCATTTCTGGGTCTTCTATTCGGTTCCGTTGATCCACCATTCTGTTTCTATGCCAATACCATGCAGTTTTTGTTACTGTTGCTCTATAGTACAGCTGGAGAAGATCTGTTATTGTACAGGATTGTTTTAAAGAATTCTGTTTTGTTGTTGGTGTTGTTGTTTTTCTATATGAAATCAAGAATTGTTCTTTCAAGGTCTGTAAAGAATTGTGTTGTTATTTTGATGGGAAATGCATTGAATCTGTAGATTGCTGTTGGTAGGATGCCCATTTTCCCTATGTTAATCCTACTGATCCATGAGTATGGGAGATCTTTCCATCTTCTGATATATTCTTCAATTTCTTTCTTCACAGACTTGAAGTGTTGTTCATACAGGTATTTCACATGCTTGGTTAGAGTCATACCAAATTACTGTATGTTATTAGTGGCTATTGTAAAGGGTGCTGCTTCCCTTATTTCTTTCTCAGCCCTTTTGTCTTTGGTATACAGGAGGGCTTCTTATTCTTTTGAGTTAATTTTGTATCCAGCCACTTTGCTGAAAGTGTTTATCAGTTGAAGGAGTTCTCTGGTTGAATTTTTGGGTTCACTCATGTATACTATCATATTCTCTAAGATCAACAATCAATAAATGGGACCTTATGAAACGGAAATATTTCTGTAAAGCAAAGGACTTTGTAGTTAGAACAAAATGAAAGCCTACAAATTGGAAAATGATCTACATATATCTCACAAGAGGGCTAATATCCAGAATATACAAAGAACTTAAGATGTTAAACACCAACAAACCAAGTAATCCAATTAAAAAAAATGTGGTAGCAAGCTAAATAGAGCTCTCAATAGAGGAATATCGAGTGGCAGAGAAACACTTAAGGAAATGTCCAATGTCCTTAGTCATCAGGAAAATGCAAATCAAAATGACCCTGCTATTTCACCTTTCATCCATCAGAATGGCTAAGATCAAAAACTCAAGTGACAACACATGCTAGAGAGGATGTGGAGAAAGAGGAACCCTCCTCAATTGCTGGTGGGAATGTAAACTTGTACAACTACTTTGGAAATTAATCTGGCACTTTTCAGAAAATTAGGAATAGTGTTACCTCAAGATCTAGCTGTACCACTCCTAGGCATATATCCAAAATATGCTCAAGTATACAATAAGGACATTTGTTCAACTATGTTTGTGGAAGCTTTATTCATAATAGCCAGAATCTGGAAAAAAAAAACCCAGATGTCCCTCAGTTGAGGAATGGATACAGAAATTGTGGTACACTTAGCCAATGGAATACTATTCAGCAATTAAAAACAAGGAAATCATGAAATTTGCAGGCAAATTGTGGGAGCTAAAAAAGATCATCTTGAATGAGGTAACCCAGAATTAGAAAGACACACATGGTATACACACATAAGTGGATATTAGCCATAGAATATAAGATAAACATACTAAAATCTATACTCCTATAGAAGCTAAACAACAAGGAAGACCTGAGGGAAGATGCTTAATCTTCATTCAAAAGGTCAAAGGCAATAGACATTGGAAACAGTAAAAGACAGGGAAAAGGACAGAAACCTACCACAGTGGGTGTCTGAAAGATTCTACTGACTGAGGTATTGAAGCAGAGGTTCAGACACTTACCCAAAGTTTGGGCAGAGTGCATGGGATCTTATGAATAAAGAGGAGACAGAGAGATCTGGAGGGGACAGGAACTACAAAAGGAGACCAATAGAGTAAACAAACAAACAAAAAAAAAAAAAACAAAACTGAGCCCTACGGTACCTGAAGAAAATGATACTCCAACCCAGACAATGCATGGAAAGGACCTAAAATCCTGGCTCATATGTAAACCATAGACTCTGTCTCCAAGTAGGATCCATAATAAGGAAATCAGGGGCTTTCTCTGCCATGAACTCAGTAGCAGGCCCTCTGATCACCTCCCCCTGTAGGGTGCAGCCTTGCCAGGCCACTAAGGAAGATAATGCAACCAGTCCTGATGAGACCTCATAGGACAGGATCCCCTATCAGCAGACTAGAGGAGTGGCATAGGGGAAGAAGAAGGAGGAAGGGTGGGATTGGGAGGAGACTAGGGAGGGGGCCACAGCCGGGAAACAAATAATAATAATAAAAAAAATTGCTTTGTCAATATTTTGATCAATAGTTGAAATGACAACTGAAATCAAAGCTTAAAACATCAAGTTCAATAGGAGTGAATTACCTTGATGAGGGATGGTTCTATGTTAAGTAATAAGTTAATATACATAAATATGAACCAACCCAAACCATTTACTGATGAGCTGCAGCAACTGTATTTTTCACACCTCATAATTCTTTCATTTTATTTTCTTAGAGTGAATCCTGGTGACTTTATACTTGCAAAGCACCAGTAAATGTATATGTTAGTCACATAAGTCAAATAGAATTAATTTTTAAAATAAGTTTAAATACATATTGAATAACTTGTAATTTTAGTGTTATTTGAAGCCCAGTTTACAACTCAAATTTCATTTTTTATATTAATTACAGTTTATTTACTTTGTATCCCAGTTGTAGCCCCCTCAGTCATTCCCTCCTAATCCCACCCTCTCTAAGTCATCTCCTCCCTGCTCCTCTCTAAGTCCACTATGATGGGGAGGTCCTCCTCCCCTTCCATCTGACCTTAGTTTATCAAGTCTCATAGGACTGGCTGCAATGTCCTCCTCTGTGGCCTAGCAAGGCTGTTCCTCCCTCGGGGGGCGGGGGGGGGAAGAGGTCAAAGAGCCAACCATTGAGTTCATGTCAAAGACAGTCCCTGTTCCCCTTACTAGGGTACCCACGTGGATACTGAGTTGCCATGGGCAACTGAGCAGGGCTTCTAGGTTATACCCATACATGGTCTTTGGTTGGAGAATCAGTCTCAGAAAAGACCCCTGTGCCCAGATATATTTGGTCCTTGTGGAGCTCCTGTCTTCTTCGGGTCTTACTAACTTCCCCTTCTTTCACATGATTCTCTGCATTCTGCCCAAGGTTTGGTTACGAGTCTCATGATCTGCTTTGATACACTAGGTAGAGTCTTTCAGAGGCCCTCTGTGGTAGGCTCCTGTCCTGTTTCTTGTTTTCTCCTACTTCCAATGTCCACCCCATTTGTCTTTCTAAGTGAGGATTGATCATCTTACCCCGGGTCAATCCAGATGTCCCTCAACAGAGGAATGGATACAGAAATCGTGGTAAATTTACACAATGGAATAAAACTCAGCAATTAAAAACAAGTAGATCATGAAAATTTCAGGCAAATGGATGGAACTAGAAAAGACCATCCTGTGTGAGGTATCCCAGGAGCAGAAAGAGCCACATGGTATATACGCACTTATAAGTGGATACTAGACCTATAAGATAGGACAAATATTATAAAATCTGTACACCTAAAGAAGCTATACAACTCTACTTTCAATTGTTAGTAAAAAGAACTCATATGGACTCGTAGGAAGAATAAATGAGTTAGCACCTATTTCACTGCCCTGAATATCTCTGTTATAAGGTTGGAGTTATTTCTTAGAGTTTAAGAGTGCTGGTATCTCTTTAAGAAGATCCAGGTTAAATTCTCACATCAGCCTGGCAGTTCACAGATGTCTGTTATTCCACTACTATGAACTCATGAATTCTTTTGGAATTCACAGGCACTATACACATGTGATGCATTTATATACATGAAGACAGAATATTCATTTATATATTAAAATAAAATTAACACTTTAAAAATAAGACTGAATTTAACTAATATAACAAACCAAATAATATAATGTAGTCATATCTAAACAGAAATTTATCCTTGACTTTGAGACATATAACTGCCCATACAGATGTATAAGTGCCAGTGTTGGTTGTTTAACTAATTAATTAGTGAAATTAATGACATTAAGGAAAAATTAAAAGAAGTATAAGATTAAGATAATAAAATTAATGTACAAAGAAGAAAACACAATATGTTCACTGTATCAAAAGGTGCTATGAAAGCTTCTAAGAGATAAAAGCAATCAACATTCCTAGCAAAATCAAAAGCCTGTTAGCCACAACAGTGACTGGCCCTGAAAATATCCTCGATGGTACATTGCTGACACTTTTATTTTGGAAGTAGCCAAAACTGTCTAATTGGATTTATGGATCACTAAATAGAACACAATTCAGGCCTAGCATACAAACTTAGATAAATACTGATAGCTTCTGAGGCTATAGGACCTAGAATAGAGTCTATTAATTCCACCTTTGTAAATAAATATAATTTTAATTGCATTATAAATACTTTTCTTTCCATAGTCAACTGCAGTTCTCATAATCAGCAAAGAAGCAGCTATAGAGGCTCCTATCTTGTGAAAAGGCTGAGAATAAGTGAACTTGTGGATCCCAACCTTAACTAGTATGTATAGAATTAACACCTACATATAAGGCTCTGGGGTTATCATAGAAGAGAGGTGACAATATGCAAGGTAGAGTGGATATCTTCTAGAAATTACAGGGATGCTATACACATAAAATCTCAGGCTATCTCAGGCTATGCAAACAAGGTAAGTATCATAACTACATGAGTGGGCATGCCAACCTGGAAGGGGGAGTTTTACAGGGCACTAAATCTATCATAACTACATGGGTGGGCATGCCAACCTGGAAGGGGAAATTTTACAGGGCACTAAATCTAGATGTAGGACACGGCAGTGGCAACACCAATGAAAGGTTGAGATTATGGTTTTCAGTTTGTGTTTTTATGGAAGTCCTGACTGTGTGTATGGTGGGTCTCTGTATCTGTATCCATTTATTATGCCTTTTCTTTGACTACTTTCCTTCTGTTTGTTAATTTTATCCTATTCTGACTGGTTTGTATTTGTTTTGTCTTATTCTATTCTGTCATTTTATTCTTTTATTCTTATCCCTTAGAAGTCTGTCTATTTTCTTTTTCATTTATAATTTATGTACTTATTACAGTTTATTTATCACTTTGTATCTCAGCTGTAGTACCCTCCCTCTTCTCCCAGTCCCATCATCTCTTACTCTTCTCCTCCGATGCCCCTCCCTCAGTCCACTGTTATGGGAGGTCCTACTGCCCTTCCCTCTGACCATAGCCTATGAGTTCTTATCAGGACTGGCTGCATTGTCTTTTTCTGTGGCTTGGTCAGGCTTCAGGGTGAGGTGATCAAAGAGCCAGCCACCAAGTTCATATCAAGACAGCCCCTGCTCCACTTATTAGGGAATCCACTTGGAGACTAAGCCATAGGTTACATCTGAGTAGGGGTTCTAGATTAACTCCGTGCATGGACCTTGGTAGGAGTATCTCTGCAAAGACCCCTGGGCCCATATATTTTGGTTAAGTTGGTCTATTTGTGGAGACCCTGTCCCATCCAGGTCTTTCTTTTTTTAATTAATATAATTTTTATTTATTACAATTTATTCACTTTGTATACCAGCTGTAGTCCCACTCTCGTCACCTCCTTCATCTCCTCTTATGCCCCTCTATAGTGGAGGACCTCCTCCTCTTCCATCTGACCCTAGCTATCAGGTCTCATCAGGACTGTCTTTTGTTTTCTTTTTTTATTTTTTTAATACTTTTTTATTATTAGGTACATTTTATTAACTCTGAATCCCAGCTGTATCCCACTCCCTCATTCCCTCACTGCCCATTTCCAGGTCCACTGATTGGGGAAGACCTCCTCCCCTTTCATCTGACCCTGTTTTATCAGGTATCTTCAGGACTGGCTGCAAGTCCTCCTCTGTGGCCTAGCAGGACTGCTCTTCCCTTGGGGGTTGGGGAGGTCAAAGAGCCTACCATTAAGGTCATGTCAGAAATAGTCCCTGTTCCCCTTAGTATAGGAAATCAATTGGTTACTGAGTTACCACGGGCTACATCCGAGCAGAGGTTCTAGGTTATATCTATACATGGTCCTTGGTGGAGTGTCAATTTCAGAAAAGTGTCAGTCTTTTCATAGTCTTCCTCTGTGGCCTAGTCAGGCTGCTCCCTCCTCAGGGGAGGTGATCAAAGAGCCAGCACTGAGTTCATGTCACAGAAAGCCCTTGCTTCTTTTATTAGGGAGCTCAGTTGGAGACTGAGCTGCTGCAGGTTACCTCTGTGCACGGGGTCCAGGTTATTTCTATGAATGGTCCTTGGTTGGAGTATCAGTCTCAACAAAGACCCAGTGGCAAGATCTCTTGGTTCTATTGATCTCCTTGTGCAGCTCCAGACACTTTCAGGTCTTTTTTATCTCCCCCTTCTTTCATAAGATTCCCTACACTCTACCGAAAGTTTGGGTATGAGTCTTAGCATCTGCTTCGGTACGTTTCTGGGTAGAATCATTCAGAGGACCTCTGTGGTAGGCTTCTGTTCTGTTTCCTGTCTTCTCCGACTTCCGATATCTATCTCATTTGCCTTTCTAAATGAGGATTGAGTGGCTTCCCTAAGGTCCTCCTTCTTTAGCTTCTTTAGGTGTACAGATTTTGGTGTGTTTATCCTATATTGTATTTCTAATATTCACTTATAAGTGAATATATACCATGTTTGTCTTTCTGCTTCTGGGATACCTCATGCAAGATAATCTTTTCTAGTTCCACCATTTGTCTGCAAATTTCATGATTTCCCTGTTTTTTTTTGTTTTTTGTTTTTTTTTTTAATTGCTGAGTAGTATTCCATTGTGTAAAGTTGCCACAGTTTCTGTATCAATTCCTCAGTTAAGGACTTCTGTTTGTTTTCTAATGAGAGACAGAAAGCAGGTAGATCCAGATTGGAGAGGAAATAGAGGGAACTGGGAGGAGTAGATGGAGATATTAATCAGAATATTAAATGAGAATAGAATCTATTTTCAATAAAAGATAAAATTGTGGAAATAAGGCATAAATTTACTGTACTTGGCATTAGATAACATTTGGTTTTGTTTCCAGTCTAGAAAATAGTAGTCATTTTCAGTACATCAAGTTCATGTTTGAATTGACTTCTTGCAGTTGGAGACCATATCAACATATTTGGCCTAATGCATCTCTGTGTTACTTTGAATCTGTTTAGATACCAATGCAACCTTTTCACATGTATCATCCATTGTTGTGATTTGAATTTGTACTGTCCTAAAACTTTCATGTGTTAAAGTCTTGACCTCTGTCCTGAGGTGCTAGTTACTATAATTACAATTTTTAGTAGGTAGGGCTTTTGGTATAGAGTATTGTCACTGGATTCTTTAAATAGGTTTGGATTCTGAATGTCACTCTTCCTCCCTCATGCCTGGCTCTCTCTGTCTCTGTCTCTATCACACACGCATACACATGCCCTTCTAACATGATATATGTTATGCTATATGTTGTCTTTATATAGTACCAAAGTCAAAAGAACAACAACAACAAAATAATCATGGGCTGAATGAAACCATTAAAGAACATTTTTTCTCATTTTAAGTTTTTTTTCCCCTAGATATTTTGTCACAGTATTGTAAAATGAAAGAAAATGTATGTTTGTAAAAATATAACTTACTATGAATTTCAGTCTTTTGACTCTCTACTGTCATTTGTCATAGTGTGGCAATTTTTTAATATATATTCACTTCATAGGATAACTTGGGCTTAGAGGCTGGTAGTCTAAAAGCAAACTTAGACTTTTCAGATTTTGTTGGGTTCGTTTGCTCTTTTGAACACATTCTACTCTAGCATATAGATTCTATAGTATAAATGTTGTTCTTATTTCCTCGGATGAGGGGGTGAGCTGAGAGCCATTTGCAAGTTGTTTTAGCTCTTTCTGAACTCTCACTGGCTGACTCAGTTCAGCCTAAACTATCTCCAAGCTGACTGATTCAAACTGGCTTCTCTTGGCTTGTGAGTCAATTGCTCTGCCTGGATTCAAAGTAATCTGGCAATATGTTTTAATCTCCTGGTTTCTTCTCATTCTTATTCCGTCATCACCTGTGTATAGCTTGTCTCTCTGCAACCTGTCTCTGTAAAACTATCCTGATAGTAAATTCTCTGTAAACAAAACAAAACACCTTTCTTCTCTTTCACTGCACTGTTCTTAAGTCTCTTTTCTGTCCTGTTCATTTTTATGTAATTTTTTTTATTTTATTAATTACAGTTTATTTACTTTGTATCCTAGCTGTAGCCCTTTCTCCTATTCCCTCTCAACCCCACCATTCCTTCCACTTCTTCTCCTATGCTCCTCCCCCAGTTGAATGATAGGGGAGGTCCTCCTCCCCTTCCGTTCTGGCCATAGTCTATCAGGTCTCATCAGGACTGGCTTCTTTGTCTTCCTCTGTAGCCTGGGAAGGCTGCTCCCCTCTCAGATGGTGGTGATCCAAGAGCCAGCCAGTTTTTTTGAGTGTTGGGTATATTCTATCTCTGACTCATTCTTCCAGTTCTTTCTCTGATTTGTCACTGTGTTTGCCCCTCAATTAAACATTACTTTCAAACATGGCTGCTTCATTCTCTAAAAGAACCTTCTGTCACTGTTTTGGATTAAAGGTGTGTAACTAATGGTGCGTCTGTGTTCGAGCAAGATCATACTGTAATCAAGAGCTTGTCTGCATTTCAGCTGGGTCACACAGACCTAGAAGGTCTTTGGATGTGAACCCTTGACAAAGCAGCCATGTTGCTGGATTAAAAGTTCTCTACACTATAGGGAAGGGTAACACTTTGCTACCTGGGAAATAAATAATGTTAATGGGCTGGTTATATGAAGATAATTTAATATTTCAATGTATGCATTATTGTCTGATTTTAATTATTCTATCCTTGTTTTAGTGTCTGAATATCAACATTTTAACTTTAAAATTAAGACTGGGTTTTCAGAAAGATGCTTCAGCAACCTTAAGTAAGTATCATATTTTTAAAGATTAGTCATTTGTTTTACATTCAGGTATAAACACTTTTTTGGTTACTTATTTAAATATTCTAATATAAAACAAATTTAGTTTCACCAACTAAATTATTTAATTGGAAACAATACAATATATTCTGATTATGGTTTCTCTTACCCCTACAGCTTCCACGGGTGCTCCCCACCTTTCCACTATTCAAATCCACAATGCTTTTCATCAAGTAAAACACAAATGAGCATCAAAAAATAAAAAGAAAAATAATAATGAAAGTAAAATAAGATAAAATAAAAACAAGCCAACATGATTAGAACAAAACACAAACATAAAAAAAATAAAAGAGAGACAAGGAACATCACAAGAAAAGTATATAGGCACAAATTTGCACACACTGAAACTACATAAAAACACAAAACTGGAAAGTAAATTACATAAGGAAAAACACTGTATGTTTGAAAAAACAATAGAGAAAATATTATGAGACAAAGAAACCTCCAAGATAGAATTGAGTTCATTTTGTGTTGCCTATCTACTGCTTGGCATGGTACCTGACCTTAAGTTTTGATATCTATTCCCAGTGAGACTGTGTGGGAGAAATCTAATTTTTCTTTTTGGGAGCAGTTATCATCAGTGATGAGGGCTTGGGTCCATGTCCATTCTTACTGCTGGGATCTCTTTTACCTTAGACTAGTGCAGGCTCTGTGCCATGGTCTCTGTGTTCATCTGTGCCTCAGACCTGTGTTGTTTAGAAGGTCTACATCCTTATGTCCTCTATACTCATTGACTCTTACAATCTGCCCTACTTTTCTTCTCCAAATTTCTCTGGCCCTTGATTTCCAGGCCAGTGTGACCAGCTTCTACTAATTCTTATTCATAAATAAATAACATCAAATAATATATAATACTTTCCAGTTTATTTAAATTATATTGTAATTTCTTATTACAATATAATTTATTCTTATATTGTAAGAATATAATATATTCTTATGTTATGTTCTTATCATCTGGTGCCATATTTTCTATGTAAAATTTGTAATACAAAGCTGCATGTAATGTATAAAATTACTTAAAAAATAAAAAAAATATTAATAAAAAAAGAATCAGAAAAAAGAAATAAAAAAAAACTGCATGTAGATATTTGATAAGTTCAACATCAGATATTATGGTTTACTACTACTTTCTTTTCATTATCTGTACAAAGACGAAAGGGAAGTTTCTGGCTTCTTTGACGTCTCGTTGAGTCATGTGATGTTTTGCTAGAAGCTGTCTTGTGAGAGGGCATGTGATATTTTACTCGTGGCTGACTTCTGAGAGGGCACATGATGTTTTGCTGTGAGCTGTCTTGTGTGAGGGGCTTGGATTCTGAAAACTAAAGAATATCCGTGTGCGAACTCTGAGGAAAGGACTCATATAAAAGCCCATGGACTGTGAGACGTGGCTTTTTGGATCAACATTCCTATACTGATCTTCGTGCTTTGACACTTGACTTCACAGAGAGAAACGGTCCAGAGAACTTCTTGGGACAATCCAACTGAGTCTTGTGGCTCTCGCTGACTTGTTCTTATCTCCTGAATTGTGCTGATTCAGGTTGCTGCTTGTTGTTGCCTTTTAGAATAGATTCATGGTATCCACCGAAGAGTCGACTAATACCAAAGAACTACTTCTAAAAAGGTCTACACCCCCTTTACTTAAGAACCTTCTTTATTTCCTGCCTCTGGTCAGTGTGTGTAAGAGAGGTAGAAGAGCTTAAGAACCCTAAATAAAGTAGGTTCGGTGAAAAATCTAAGCATGCAAAGCAAAAGAATTGTTACCACCTTAAAATGATCACAATAGAGATTAATTTATTGTAAATAACACTCCAATCTTAACAGTATTTCATCCCGAATCACTTAAAGGTTATATATTTATATAGTTTGTTTGTGTGTGTGTGTCTGTGTGTGTGCATATGCGTGCATGCATCTTGGAGTTTACAGTAGAAAGAGAACACGAAAGCACCAGGAGAGAGGGTTCTATTTATAAGGCACTTACACTGAGGGGCAGAGAGTGATTATATGATAAATATTTTACTGATTTTTCACATCTACGTATTTCCTAACAATGCTTATAATAAAGGTAAATGTCCCATGATGACTAAGAACAATTTGGGGCTTATTGCTGTCATCTTTAGCAGCTATTCAGTCTTGTTCTTTGTATCTGAAAATACAGATGTAATATTTGAGATAACAGCACAATTTTTTTCCAATTAAATTTTTCAGTGATTACTCTTTTTCCAGCCAAGATGCAGGAGTGAATTATTTGTTTACCAGCTAGTGTCAAGACCTTCACACTTGCACACACGCACACACACACTCCAGAGAGAGAGAGAGAATTATAAATTAAATCTAGTAGGAATGAGCTATTGCTCTTTAGTTTTAAAATTCCCTAGAATCTTATAATAGTGGTAATTTTCATGGAAATAATAATGCTTGCTTACAAATGATTGATTTATATGCTTACTTGTTTGGTAGTGATGATGGTTATGGGTACGCTGGGAGAGATCATGTCTGTTTCTCTCTCTTCCTTACTCCCTTTTTCTTATCTCTCCTTTCTCTCTGTGTATATTTGTATCACTTGTTAATTATTAGATACTGTAACCAATCCATAGATTTGTATTTAATATCATTTAAGAATGAAGCATCTAAGCATGTGTCCTGAATAAGGTATACTCAATATTTATATTAGTGACTTCTGTAACGCACAGGATGGTTGGTGATAGTACACACAGATGGCACAGAACATATGTAGCCGGGAAAGGTGCAGTAAATTTTGTGGCTGCATAATGGGGAAAAGGGAAGTAACAACAAACAAAGAAGTAAGACCAAAACAAGCAAAGGGTGTTCTCAGATACTTAAAGTGGTGAATAATTTAACATTCTATGGAGATTTATAAAATCAGAATCTTCGATTAGAATTAGATATTGAATGTGTTAAGAGATACATTTCAATAATTGAAATGCTTGAAAAAATAGGTGGTCCATAATGTTTTTCAGATTATGATTCAATCATACTTTAAAACTATTTTAAATAATTGGCTTGATATTATAGGCTAAAAATTCCAGATTCTCAAATCATTATGTAACTATAAAAAAGTAATATTTTCCTGACTTCTGCTATTAATCTATTTATGAGGCTTCACCTTCCGTCCATGACCTTTCCACTGAGGTGTGCCTATTCAATAACTTATGTTTCTTGAAGAAATCACTATTTCTAAAAACACAGAACATTCTACATTATCATTGTAGACTATAATGGAAAGCCATAAGGAAAAATTCAAGATTATATTTGTTGAAAACTTACTAAGAAGAAAAATTAAATAGTAATCTTTATGAAAAAGCAAAATCTATATCCACATTATCAAATATCTTATAATACTGTCCAAACAAACCTAATGAATTTTAGGCCATATTGATCCATGTTCTGAACTAAAAATATCTCTTATTTTGTAAAGAAAAGAAAGTATATAGAAAATTTACAGTCCTTATATGTAAATCTTTTAGATAATTGGGTGCAATGAAGGTTTATTTCTTTTTAAACTGTCGCACAGAAGATTTTCTCTTTAATATTAGAATAAAATTTATGGTCTTCAAGATTACAGCTAAGTATTATTTACTACCAAACTAGTTACTATATATATAAAACCATGCCTTTCCTTATATAATTTTAAAATGTAATACATAGTCCCTAAGAGCCACTGCTATGCTTCATTGTGTGATTTTTATAAAGTGTATTGTGGTGGGGAGAACAAGTTTAAAAATGAATGAAAATACAATATAAAACAGAAAGCATATCAAATATATGTAAGATTTCATCTATTGCTTTTATGTGTGTTTGTATTTTATATTTACATAATATATGCTTTACATTTGATAAGAATTTGTAGTTGAATTATGAGACAAAATATAAATAATGAAATTTTGTGGTTCTATTAATTTAACAAAAAATATTTGTGTAAATATAGGTTATAATGAAAGCCACAGGATTGGCTCACAATTAAATTAAAATAATGGCAAACACACACACACACACACACTATAGTGATGTGGTTGGCCAGTGCTCTAGAGACAGAGAAGGATGCATATTTTGATTTTCTGCCTGTTATTTGGTTTCAGAGAGTGATTTTCTATGTGCCCAATACTATTCTTAAACTTGAGTAACTCAAGCCACCCTGAAACTTCTGATGTTCCTGGCTTCAAGTCTTCTGAATCCAGATTTTTCAGGATTTTTTTTTTTTTTTACTATAGTCAGTTATGCTGTGTTTTAGAAATAGAAAACAAAGGGGAGAATATTGATTTCAATTATCATAAAATTTACATCGTATTTTCTCTTTCATACCTCTTATTTTGAATAGCACTTATAATTTTAAACATATTACTTTATTATATTAACAAAAACCATGTCAGACAATTCAATAGTATCAAGACTGAAAGATTTTACAGTGTAATTAAATGTCATAGTCACATGACCAGTGTAAGTTTGAGTAACATTTACCCAAAATGTATACTTGTTTTAATATAGTTACTTTAATCTACCTTATGCTTTATTCTTGAGTGAATTTGTCTTTAGCTCTGAAAATAAGACACTCATTTGTATGTTTACAGTTTATTGAAAAGTTTTTTTTATTCTTAATGAATTTTTGATTATTCTGTTTTCATATCCTTTGAAATTCTCTGAAAAATATTAGTGAAATTATATTATGTATATCACAAAAGCAAAAATGAACAACTTGGCCTATAAATTCAAGATATGCAATAAACTCCCTTAATCTAATTATTTGTTTCCACATAGTATTTTTTTTTATGTATTCACATGCATGAATCTTCTGAATTTATATTATTTTGATTTTTTAACTTTTTTATTTTTTATTAATTACACTTTATTCATTTTGTATCCCCCCATAAGCCTCTCCCTCCTCCCCTCCCGATCCCACCCTCCCTCCCCTTTCTGCATGCATGCCCCTCCCCAAGTCCACTGATAGGGGAGATTCTCCTCTCCTTTCTGATCTTAGTCTATCAGTTCTCATCAAAAGTGGCTGCATTGTCCTCTTCTGTGGCCTGGTAAGGCTGCTCCCCCCTCAGGGGGAGGTGATCAAAGAGCAGGCCAATCAGATTATGTCAGAGGGAGTCCCTCTTCCCATTACTATGTAACCCACTTGGACACTGAACTGCCATGAGCTACATCTGTGAAGGGGTTCTAGGTTATTTCCATGAATAGTCCTTGGTTGGAGTATGAGTCTCTGGGAAGTTCCCTATATTCAAATTTTCTTGTTTTGTTGCTCTCCCTGTGGAGTCCCTGTCCTCTCCAGTTCTTACTATTTCCCACTTCTTACATAAAATTTCATCCACATAGTATTTTCAATATAACTTCGCAACCCTTACAGCATAGGGTTAAATGCATACTAGAAATTCATTTCCAGTAAACACTTGAATGAAATCATGAGTAACCAGTTGCTTGAAAAGGTAATTTGCAAGATCCATTCAATTCTTACAAAATTCACCCACTTATTTCCGCTAAATTAGACATAATCTTGAAGTAGCTAACAAACTAAATAAGTGGTTGAGAGGAAATTTGGTGGGGACACAGATGTTTGTTTTGAAAGCAAGACGGCCAGCTGGTCAGTCTGGAACACTGGAGGCTTTGTGTTCATCTAGTATTTGTGTCTCAGTCTCCTATGTATACATACATATACGTGTTTAGTTATATGTCCTGAAATTTGTTTAGTATTTAACTTGAGTATCTTGAAGAATTGTTTGAAGTATTATGGCCTACTTATACCTGCAGAATTATTTGTGAGTCATTTCTGAGTCATGTATTTACATAAAGAATAAAGTCACCCAAGTTTAGCAGAAAACACCCAACCACTAAGCCGTCAAACCATAAAATATAAATAATGACACAACCGTTCTGGAATAATTTGAAGGGCATTTGAAAGTATTAAAGCTTCATTTGAAAATAATACATTATGGCATTTTTAAAGATTTTCTGTTGTGTTTTAGGTCAATTAATTTAAACAAGGTTATTTTCTACATAAACTCAAAGACAAGTTTAATATTGGGACTGTATAATCAAGTGTGATTATGGGAAGGTAAGTTTTAAAAGTAAACTTTGTTCCCCTTCAATATAATTTTATCTTTAAAACTTTTAATTTGAATTAGATTTTTTTTTTTTTTTTTAGGGAGAGTGATAAAGAAGAATCTCCGGTGTCATTATGAGGCAATTTTGGGAAATATTATAATATTTTAATCAGTATAACAAATGCATATTTTTAAATTTCTTTAACTAGGTATGTTATATTAAAAACAATTAGGTATGGTATATTAAAAATAATCAGTTTCTCTTCATTTTGAGTACATAAATGATGAAAGTTAGAAAAATTATATTTATGGTTTTAGTACAAGGTTGAATGCACTCATCACACTTCATTGGTTGCACATTTTATACTTAGGAAAAGTGTTAAGAGTCCTTTATATTGATTCACAGGCTAAGCAGTTTCATTTTTTTGTCTTCATACTTTGACCTACAACCCCTGCATCCATTAGGCACTACAATAGCAAGGTGTAGACACATCAACTACAAAGAAACAGAATGAAAATGACATTGTCTCCAGCTAGGGATGCATTAATAGACCTGAGAATTCAAACATAGAAAAGGCAATTTTTTTCCTGCTGGGAAGTGGAGTTCTCTGGAGAGCCATCTCAGACTGAAGAACATGATATGAAAATCAATAAAGGCCCTATTGTGCTACTGATGTGTCCGGTAAGTGTCATTTTATATCTTGCTAGCGGATATCCAAAGGAAGTTAAAACTACTTTACTCATAGTAATTGGATGAATCGTCTTTCATCAGTGGTCTATATTGCTGTTGAGCGCAAAAATAAAATAATACTGCAGGGTCCAGTTGCAGAAGGGATCTCATGGAAATGAACGTGAGAATGTTGAGGCTTCCCACAGTTGTGTTAATGGGATCACTGATGCTTCCCATTCCCCGAATTCCTACACTTACACGTGAATTTAAGGAGCTAACTGTAAATACTGAGCTAAACAACAGGAATTGTGGTTGGGAAAACATCAAATCGGTTAACCAAGGACAGCAACTTAAAAGACAACATGGCCAGAATGATTTGCTGATCTTAAATAGCTAAATTGAATGATTTAATTTCATCAATATGTATTTCATTTGCCTGGAAGAAACTTCATGTTTAAGAAGTATCTATATATTAACTTCAGGCGTCACTATTACCTGAAATATTTTAGAATCCTATGACATTTATTTTTGCTTTCTGAAAGCAAACTAGGCAACAACAAACTTGTAGATTTTGTTATCTTTTTATGCAATAAATTAGATTATTTTCTTAGAAAAAAATCCCTCTTTATTTGTTTATTGGCAGAAATATGTGAATGACAGTCTGTCAAGGGATATTAGCTCTTGGAATTTGTGGTTTACATTTGAAATTGCATTTTTTTTTTCTTTTCACAGTTTTAGCTTATGCTGCCCAATTAATTATGCTGGTCCAATTAAGTTACATCTGCATATCTTTATAATTTTTAAATGTATGAATTTCAGTGCTTTACTTAATCAAAATTAGTTTTGGCATCCATTAACGTAAAATTACATGTTCAATGTATAGTAACTTACACAAAAATATCTAAACAATAGCTATGGAGTTATTACATTCAGCTCCGTAATATAGGTGCACAATCTCAAAGATAGTAATGTTATGGTAAAACCTACAGATGGTGGAAAATAAGGAAACCAAGAATTACTAGTAAAGAAATAGAGATTTTAGTATTTTTACAATATACTTAAGCATTATAATTTCCAATTTTTATCTCAGCATATTTATTTGCAAAACCTGAGCTATCTCAATCATCTTAGCATTTCCCTTTAAACAGTATCTACATCTTCATGGGTATAGTTGCTTTTTTAAACTTTGATACAATAAAGACCTTTTATTCAATAACCATTTCCAAAATATACAGCATATTTCTAAAACTCAATAGTAACAAAAAACAACTGGTTAAGAAAAATCAGGAGAGACTTAGTCATTTCTCAATAAATATAGCAATAAAGAAGGTTATAGAAACTCAAATAGCATTAAGGAACATTGGGTAAATGAGAAATCAAAGTTATATATCTTCCACCACTAAGATAGCTTGCATCATCCACAGCCAAGAAGCCAACTGACAATAACAATGGAGGCCAGGACTAGAGTCCAGCAGCCCTGGAGTGTTGGCAGTGATATAAATGATATAACTTCTATACATGAAGTAATGAGAGAAAGGACAGATGGCCTGTGATAGGGTTCAACAAGGGTAATAGTGAGAAAATTGTGTTAAGTATAGTATCACAAATAGATGCATGTTTGTTGATTTGCTCAGAATTTTATAGGCACTTCTGCTAAGTTTAAAATAGTCAAAACAGAGACACGGGGGATAGAAGGTTGGTTTCTAATAGCACTGGGGAAAAAGAATTGTAAATATTATTTTCATGTTACTAAAATTTTATTCACTTTTCATATCATATATTTGGATCATTTTTTTTTCTTTTTTTCCCAGCCCCTACCCCTCCTTTATCTTCCTAATCACTTAACACTCAATTTCATTCTTTCTCTCTCTATCTCTCTCTCTCTCTCCCAAAAATTAAACAATAAAACCCAAAGAAACTTCGAGGTTTTCTGGCTTAATTCTGAAAGGTAAAAAAGTTCTGGGGTAAATGTTGAAGATAGTTGGGAAACAATTATTGGCATTGTGTCTGGAGAGATGGCTTAGCTGATAAGAGCACTTGCTGGTTTTGAAGAGGACCCAGCTTCCCATTTCAGCATCTGCATTGTGGCTTAAAACCCACTGTAATTCCAGTTCCAGTGGATAACCTCATATAACCTTTCTGGCACTATATTCGTATACATTAGAACACTGACATAGAGCTAGACAAAATACTCAACCACATAAAATTAAAAAAAAAAAAATCTTCTTTGCTGTTTTTTTTTTTTTTTTTGCTTTTGTGTTTTAACTGTTTCTTGCTCATAATTATCAGTAATATAGCTGAATTCTATATGTCAACTTTGAGAGGCTATAAAATATACAAAATCATGGTTTTGCATTGCGCTGAAAGAGGAATACATTGCTAGCATATTGATTGATTATACCATGCTAATATGCTATTGATTTTTTCTAAATTCAAAGTTTAAAAATAAGAGAAAATATGCAAACATGTGATTGCAAACCCCAGCATGACACATAGAATTCACTAGAGTTAGGGTATGTGAAATAATTTTTCAGTATCACACTGTCAAGACTTGTTCATCTACCTTAATAACTCTGTGGCAACAGCAAAGAATTCTGCATGAATTTCAAGAAAAAAAAAAAAAAACAACTTATTTCCCTGGCAAACTTCATAGTGCCTGCAATATAACCACTATCTAACTATACCAGAAAGGCATGAAATTAAAATTTATATTATGTCAGACTTCACTAGAATATATATATATATTCTAGTGAATATTTATTCACTATATATATATGTATATAAAGATACACAATCATAATATATTGTGTCTTAGCCTGTGTCTCTATCTTACCTAGAGATGATACTCCTGAAATAAATCTTAGAACATATGCATTGGCTTCTTCTATTTCTTTTTTTCTTTTTATTATTATTGTTATTATCACTTATTACAATTTATTCAATTTGTATCCCAGCTGTGGCCCCTTCCCTTGTCTCCTCCCAAACTCACCCTCCCTCTCTTTTCTCCCCCTATGCATCTCCCCTAGTCCACTGAAAGGGAAGGTCCTCCTCCCCTTCTATTTGACCCTACCCTATCAGGATTCATCAGGACTAGTTGCATTATCTTCCTCTGTGGTCTGGCAAGGCTGCATCCCTCAGGGGGAGGTGACCAGAAAGTCTGCCACTGAGTTCATGGGAGAGAAAGTCCCTGCTCCCCTTACTAGGGACCCACTTGGAGACTGAGCCAATGGGCTACTTCTGAGCCAGGGTTTTAGGTCTTTTCCATACCTTGTCTGGACAATGCAGGGAGAGGTCCTCTATTTCTTTTAGAAGTATCGCTACCCTGCTTTCAATTTCATGACATACCTAGTTTTGCAAGAAGCAAATACACAATGAAAATTCATCACCCCTTTTCACATTTACAAAAAGAAAATGCATGTAATTTTGAACTTACAGGGGAAAAAAACATGAGAAGCAATGTATGACAGAGAGGAAATTTATTTGTAACACTTGTGTTTAAATGTGAAGGTAGATCATATTTGACTCTGAAAAGGACAACAGTGTATGGAATGGATAATAAATATTTCAAGTATTATTGAAGTACATTTTACAACAATTGAAAAAATCTGAAATCTGTATATATCTAGAAAAGATGGCTATAGTCGATTTAATCTTGAGGAACAACTGAACTGCAGGCACCGGATACATTTAAATGGAATATATTACAAAGCTACTTAATGAAATAAGGTTAATTCTTTGGAAAACAATTACCTTATGCATGTAGGCATTTGACTGTGAGAAAGGAGAGATTAAATTTTGTGAATATTCTAGTAATACAGTGTTCATTACATAGCAGCCTCTACTAATAAAAAGCATATGATATCAGAAGTGACATAAAATTTAAAATGTGTAATTAAATATTGAGATTATATATATATATATATATATATATATATATATATATATATATATATATATATACTCTTTGAAATACTCTTTATCTATGAATGTAAGTCAAGGCTGATTGCTGAATGGGCTGCAAGAGCTGGGTGGTCAGGCCTGGAACCTCAGCCATGCCGTGCAATACCATAAAGGGCAAAGAGGAAAAGGAGAGCCTGGGCCAGGTGGCCACTGGTGGCTGCAGCTGCCCTGATAAGAGACCAAGTACTCAGAGCTGAAGGAACAAAGCAGCCAGCTATTTACCAGTTGCAAGTATTCAAAGGCAGCAGTCAGATACAGCCCCTTCATTTCCAATGTCCCAGCTGTGGCAGTGTTCTATACCAACTAGGCCCTGTGCTATCTGAAGCTTCATCCGGCAGAACAAGCTTTTGTTGACGGCAGAGAGCCCTGTAGCTAGCTGGGCAGTCTGTAAAGGTCCATTGCTTCCTCAAGCAGTGTCTGCTTACGATGGAGAGTTTTGGTGAGGTCGATGTAAATGCGCTGCCAACCTATAGACTGGTCAAACAGTAGTGAGTCATTATAAGGAATGATATCCTCACCGCTCTTCTCAGTACTAAGAAGCTCTGGGAAAAGTATTGAGGAATGGTGTACCATGGGAGAGGGCTGCTCTCCTAGCTCGCCAAGCTCATTTCTACTGAGCATGTGATGGTACTGGAAAAGCATAAGCAGAACCACAAGGATAACGATGATGATACCCAGCAGGCCTGCATTGAGGCCAAGCACAATAAATACTTGGCAGACATGAATGAGCTCTTCTCTCAAGGGGACAAGAAGTAAGGAAGATATCCTTGGCTATTTGCATAGGAAGATCAGCTCTGAGCTGATTCAGAAAGCCTGTATCACATGGAGTTGTATCAACTATGACCAGATTGACACTGAAGAGCACCTGCAGCATGTGTGGGCCACTTTGGCCCTGTGACTGGGAGCCCTCTGACACAGGAGCAGCTCATCACAAACGTGGCTATGAGGGACATCACTGATGCCTTCATCTCTGAGAATGGCTGGGTTTGCACAATGACTGAAGAAGGTCTGGAGACAGAAGCTCCAGGGCATATTTATAATTTGTGTTTCTGGACCTGCCCAGGTCTGTCCTACTGACAGGTCCTGAGCTACCTCCATTCTCAGCACACCGGATGCTGGTCCATATGCCTTTCCTGTCCCACCTTCTGGGCTGCAAAGTGTGTAAGGATGGGCCGAGGTTGCTTTTGCTGACACTGTCCTGTAAAAATGTCTGTTAGAACAAACAAACAAATGATAAAAAATATAAATAAAGATAAAAACAAAACAAATAATAAACAATAAGTAATAAAACATGTAAACGATCACACAAGAAAGTTTAAATTTATAAATAATATGGCAGAAAAATACATATAACTATAAACATTATTTGGGATATTTTACAGTTATCAAAATCTTCTATAAAATAATACAAAAAGTACATGTGTGTTTATACTAAAGGACTAATAATAAAATGTCTACAAAATATTAGCATGTAAATAATACCATCCTCAAAAATAAATGAGATTCCAAGGTAGATATATACATCATTAAAAGACACAGAACAAATTATTAACCATAGCATGTTTCTGAGCATATGATTGATGCTTGTATTTCTTTTTGCATTTTAAAATTTGTGTATTATCTTTTTTGAAGGTTTAGTTTTGTTTATGTGCATTTTTTGTATACCCCTGTATGCTGATGCCTGTGGAGGCCGCAGTGGGTATCTGGGTCCCTTGGAGATGGGAAAAGAGGTGATTGTGAAACACAAGGTGTGGGTGCTAGTTTCCCCGTGAGTTCTGCAAATGCTAATGACCACTGAATCATGGTACAGCACCAGTGTTAATATTTCCTAAGTTAGCTTTTCTGTATGTGAAGCACTAATTAGAAACTATTAATTTTCAAACAGGATATCAAAACACAAAATTCCATCTAAAATTTTAATTCTTAAACTTTCCCCTTTTGACAAATATGCTGAATAAGTTAGGAAGAAAAGAACTTTTACATTTAGCTTATAACCTATAAACTAACCAGAGAATAAATTAAACACTTTCAAGTTTCATCACTAAACACTAAAGCAAGGAAACACAGGAAAGCCCAGAGACACACATCTAAGTTGAACACAACTGTATAACAGACCAACGCCTGGCCCAACCCCAAACCAATGCCATGGGAAAGAACTAACCCCTGACACTATTAACCATACTCTGCTAAGCATGCAGACAGGAGTCAAGCTGGGTTTCCTCGGAGAGGCTTCACCTAGCAGTGCCTCTAAACAGATGCTAATACTCACAGACAAACATTCTGCAAGGCATAGGGAGCCTTGTGGAAAAGTGGGGGAAAGAGAAAAGAACTTGGAGGTGATAGGAGCTTCACAAGAAGACCAACAGGGCCAACTAACCGGGGCCAAGACAGGCTTGCTGATGGTGAAGGACCAACCAAGGACCTTGTGTGGACTGGACCAAGGTTCCCTACAAACATGTAGCTGATGGGCACCTCATGTCTCATGTGGGTCTCCTAAAAAGGGTGACATGGACTCTCTTTCCAGCTTTGCAATTACTTCCCCCTAGAGGAACTGCCTTCCCAGGCCCAAGGCGAGAGGACATACTCAACTCAGATATGACTTGATGAGCTCAGGTGAATGGGAAGGGGCTTCCCTTTACTGTGGAATAGGGCAGGGTCATGGCAGAGAGGGAGGGAGGGTTACTGGGAGTTGAGGAGGGATGGGGCTAAGACCAGGATATAAAGTGAATAAACAAAGTAATTAATTAATTTCTGAGAAGACAATCAGCATTAATTATATATATATATATATATATATATATATATATATATATTCCTTAAGTACTACTCAAGTGTTTCTTTTAAATTTTAATTTTATTTTTTCATAATTCATTACATATCATGATTGAAGCCCCCTTCCTCAATTACTCCCATTCTCACCCTCCTTTCTTCTTCCCCCCATCCCTTTGCCCTAGTCCACTGAAAGTTGGAGTTTTCCTCCTCTGCCATCTGCCCATAGCTTGTTAAGTTTCATCAGTACTGCCTGAATCCTCTTCCTCTGTGGCCTGGCAAGACTGCATCATGAGAGACAAGTGATCAAAGAACAGCCAATCAAGATTATGACAGAGGCAGCCTCTGCTCCCCACTTGGACACTGAGCTGCCAATCAGCTACCTAAGCAATAGGTGATTTTAGTCATAGGCATCTGATTGTAGGACTCCACACTCTTCTCAACAGAATGACTCAATGCATGATGTTCTGTTAATATAATAGCATAATTTATGTCTCACTCTGGCATAATCTTTACTTTCAAGTAGGTAGGGCAAACATTAGTGTTAACCTGCAAACCAGGGAAAACACATTTCATGATTAATTAGTCACTTTTACAGTCTCAGTAAAATACTGAGGGTGAGATAATGACTGACAGTAGGGATAAACATGGGTGTGCATAATTTTTCTCTCACTTGATTTAAAGACTTAAGCTGAACAATTAACATCAAATTGAATATTACAGTAATATATGTGTCCATCACTCTTTTAGCCAGTGCAGCAGCACCGTATCCTGAATGAGCAATGACATTGCTTAATTAACTTTGACTTTCTTTAGTAGAAATAATCATATACTCTCTTCATACTGAAAAGTTGGAGCTGATGACAAGAAATACCAGTTTTGTAGTATTGAATAAATATATATTTCTTTGTTGGCTACAAGTTGCATTGACATACTTTCATGATTACTCTGAGCTATGTAAGAATTTTGACAATGCCTGCATGGTAAGAATTCTAACTTTGGGAACCTTAAAATCAACTCTGCTGTATTCTTTACTTTAATACCACTCCTAGGCATATACCCAAAAGAGGCGCAAGTACACAACAAGGACATTTGTTCAACCATGTTTGTAGCAGCTTTATTTGTAATAGCCAGAAGCTGGAAACAACCCAGATGCCCCTCAACTGAAGAATGGATGCAGAAACTGTGGTACATCTATACAATGGAGTATTACTCAGCAATGAAAAATAAGGAAATCATGAAATTTGCAGGTAAATGGTGGGACCTGGAAAGGATCATCCTGAGTGAGTTGACCCAGAAGCAAAAAGACACTCACGGTATATACTCACTCATATAAACATACAATATAGAATAAACCCACTAAAAGCTGTACATCTAAACAAACTAAGCAAAAGAGAGGACCCTAACTAAAATGTTCAATCCCCATCCTGAAAGGCAAAGAGGATGGACATCAGAAGAAAACGAAAATAGGAAACAACCTCGGAACCCGCTACAGAGGGCCTCTGAAAGCCAGAAGAAAACAGGAAACAACCTTGAAACCTGCCACAGAGGGCCTCTGAAAGCTTCTGCAGTATAGACTGTCAAAGCAGATGCTGAGCCTGATGGCCAACTGATGGGCAGAGTGAATGGAATTTTATGTAAGAAGTGGGAAATAGTAAGAGCTAGAGGGAACGGGAACTCCACAAGCAGAGCAACAGAACAAGATAATTTGAACACAGGGAACTTCCCAGAGACTCCTACTCCAACCAAGGACTATTTGTGGAGATGACCTGGAACCCCTGCACAGGTGTAGCCCATGGCAGTTCAATGTCCAAGTGGGTTACATAGTAATGGGAAGAGGGACTGCCTCTGACATAATCTGATTGGCCTGCTCTTTGATCACTTCCCCCTGGGGGGGGAGCAGCCTTACCAGGCCACAGTAGAGGACAATGCAGCCACTTTTGATGAGAACTGATAGACTAAGATCAGAAAGAAGGAGAGGAGGACCTCCCCTATCAGTGGACTTGGGGAGTGGCATGCATGCAGAAAGGGGAGGGAGGGTGGGATTGGCAGGGGAGGAGGGAGGGGCTTATGGGGGGATACAAAATGAATAAAGTGTAATTAATAAAAAATAAATAAAAGATTTAAAAAAAAAAAAAAAAAAAAGAAAATCAAACCAAATAGTAATGAGTATGCCTTAAAAACCTGGGTGCTGTTCTGTATGTTTATTTGGTTTGTTACATAAACTAATTGCTAACACTGTGAATTCTGGTATTGATGAGGTAGTGGCACTCTTAATACAATAGTAATGTGTCTCTACAAGGTTGGCCCTGTCAGCGCTCTATCATGTGAAGGAGAGGGTCTCTTAGAAAAAAACCTTCCATGAGGAACCACAAAAACTAATGAATTTGACTCAAACTAGAGTCTTCTGGAAAAAGAGAACCTCAACTGAGGAATTTTCTCCATCAATGTAGCCTGTATTTGAGACTTTGAGGCATTTTCCTGATTAATGATTGATTATAAGAAAGTAAGCTGAGGCTTTGGTCACTCCCCCCTAAGTGGGGGTAGCTTTACCAGGCTTCAGAGGAAGACAATGCAGCCAGTCCTGATGAGACCTGATAGGCTAGGGTCAGATGAAAAAGGAGGAGGACCTCTCTTATCAATGGAGGGGCATGGGAGGAGTAAAGAAAGGGAGGATATGATTGGGAGGGGATGAGGGAGGGAGCCACAGCCTGGATACAAAGTGAATAAATCGTAATTAATAAGAAATAAATGAAAAAAAGCAAGTTGAACAAGCTAAGTTGGCGGACAAGTAATACCCACCCACAGTGATGCTTCAGCTTCCAGGTTCCAGTCCTAAGACCCCATAAGTAAAAAAACAAATTTATGCTTCTGCAAACCAACTCCCGCTATACTACTGTAAGCAAATGTAATGAAGTTCATAAAAAACTACAGTTCCGTGGAAAAATAAAAAACAGAAGTAGAAGAGAGCTAATTGGTATGAAGAAGATTATCAGTGTAATTATCAATGGGGAGAAGAGAGGATAACAGGTGGATATGATAAAAACTCATTGTGTACTCAAAAAAATGTCATATGTAAACACATACCTACATATTATTAGCATATGTTAATTTAAAAAATAGAGCTGAAACATGTAAAATCTTGAAACCAGTCATATTTTATTAACTCAGTAGGAAAACACATTTAGACACAAGTATCATATTTTCTTTTTTATTTGGAAAATATCTATTTTCAGGAAATACAGATAGTAGGGTCTTTTAAAAATTATTTTAGACTCAAACACATCCCAAACTGTGTTTTCAGTCTACAGTATTGGGCAATAATCAAGTTTTCTTCAGATATTTTAGTATAGATTTAGTTATGCAAACAACATGAATATAGAGCTTGGTAAGGTGGTGTACTCCTGTAATCCCAGTGATTGGGCATGCAGAGTCTGTTGGATCTCTGTGAGTTTGAAGCCAGCCTGGTCAACAAAGCAAGTCCAGGACAGCCAAGGCTACATAGAGAAATCCTGTCTCAAAAAACCAAGACAACCCCACCACCTCCAAAAACAAAAACAAAAACAAAAAAAAAACAATGTGCATATAAATTTTCAACTCTATTTTTACTAAAGTTTAAAAGCAATGTGTTTATATGTTTTTGTAGCTGTGATTTGTGATAAATTGAAGGAAAAGTTTTACAGAAGTTCTTGACATAACACAATATATCCTTGGTCATAATTATGTTATTTTAAATATTGTATTTTAGTATATAAATACTTTTTAATTTTAATTTTATTTTATTAATTACACTTTATTCACTTTGTATCCCCCTGTGAGCCCCTCCCTCCTCCCTTCCCAATTCTACCCTTCCTCTCCCTTCTTCAATCATGCCCCTCCTCAAGTACACTGATAGGGGAGGTCCTCCTCTCCTTCCTTCTGATCTTAGTCTATCAGATCACATCAGGAGTGGCTGCATTGTCATCTTCTGTGGCCTGGTAAGGCTGCTCCCCCCTCAAGAGGAGGTGATCAAAGAGCAGGCCAATCAGATTTTGTCAGAGGCAGTCCTTCTTCCAATTACTATATAACCCACTTGGACACTAAACTACCATGGACTGCATCTGTGCAGGAGTTCTAGGTTATCTCCATGCCTGGTACTTGGTTGGAGTATGAGTCTCTGGAGTGTTCAAAGTTTCTGGTTCTGTTGCTCTCCTTGTGGGGTTCCTGTTCTCTCCAGCTCTTACTATTTCCCACTTCTTACATAAGATTCCATGCACTCTGCTCAACAGTTGGCCATAAGTCTCCGCATCGGCTTTGATAGTCTGCAGGGCAGAGCCTTTCAGAGGCCCTCTGTGGCAGGTTCCTAGGTTGTTTCCTGTTTTCTTCTTCTTCTGATGTCCATCCCCTTTGCTTTTTGGGATGGTGATTGAGCGTTTTAGTCAGGGTCCTCTCTCTTGCTTAGTTGTTATATGTCTATATGAGTGAGTATATACTGTGTGTGTGTTTCTGCTTCTGGGATACCTCACTCAGGATGATCCTTTCCAGCTCCCACCATTTACGTGCAAATTTCATGATTTCCTTATTTTTCATTGCAGAGTAATACTCCATTGTGTAGATGTAACACAATTTCTGCATCCATTCTTCAGTTGAGGGGCATCTGGGTTGTTTCCAGCTTCTTGCGAAGCAGAGCAACTCAGTCAGAGACTGAGAGAAGCCAGTTTAAATCCATCAACTTGGAGAGGCATTTGAGCCAGAACAGCTGAGTTGAACCAGGCAACCAGAGTTTAGAAAACAAAAACAAAAACCTAGAAAGGGTGCGCTTATTCAGCACCCTTAGGCTGAAAACAGTCTAAGCTTACATTAGATTGTGAGATTGTACGTAGGCTAGAGACTTTCAGGACTAGGTTTAGGTTAGCAGACGGGGCAGTAAATCTCTGAGATGATAATTACCTCTGGAAAATAAAAGATACTTTTTAAAAATTGTAAGGTAGTTTCCCTCAAAAAAGCATTCTCTACTTTTGACTGCCAAGTTCATTTGGCATCCAGTATTTTTCATGATAATGACTTCATGTCTTATTTCTAGTGTGGTAATGGTTTTCTTCATCAAAATAATATTTGGTGTTTGATCCATATGTTCTTCATCAAACTACACAAGACAAGCATAATGACAAGCTTATTAGCATAATCAAAAAGCCTTAGTCATCTAGTCTTAGCACTCCAAACTGTGGTGTATGCCAAAATGAAAACTCTGAGATCTAAACAATATAAGAAAGCACACAGTAGAGAAGTTAAAATTTAAGAAAAGATGTCTTATATACTCAATGGAAAGTATTAGAGAAAAGAATCATATATTATAACTTCTATTTAAATAAACATTAAATGGGTCATTTAACCCTATAAGCTGGCTTGGCAGTAGAATAAAAATCGATAGAAGTAGCATATAGCAGTGAATATAGGAGAATATACTTTCCAGCAATTCAACATTTGTCGTTCCACTTTCATTGTCTGAGGAGGAAAAGACTAAGCCACTAAAAATTTAGTAATTTGATTTCTCTGTATCTGTAACCATGAAAAACGTGTTGATACAACTGTGAAATGTATTATGAAATACACATATAATTAATTTTCTCAATCTGAAATTCCAGAGCCTTCTCTTGGTATTTTCAGGACTTTTGGTACATAGGTTGTAATCACGTGTCAGGGTAAGCACTGAAATTATTTTCCTCTCTATATAAAACATTTTTTCTTGCAAGAATATCATTTGTTTAAGAAAAATGCAAGTACTAAAGCAAATAATAAAAAAAAAAACAGTGAAGCACGCTTGGGGAAATGGAATAAGTATGAAAAACTGAAAATCACTCATGATTCAGTAATCCATGGAAAATATTATTAATGTAGAATTGTTTTATTCCAGAATTGTCTAGGCATAGTATATAAACATTTTGTCTAATTGGGAAAAAGAAATATTAAATTAGATGGATTGGTTGACATGTATGGTACTGTGGTGGGTTCATAAAAATAACAATGTTAACTTGACAAAGCCTCAGTCATGACTTTGCACAACAAAATCTATTTAAAATTTTTAAGACAGTATTTTTAACATGTTAGGTTGTACACCAACACATATTACTAGTAAAAATTTCATATTAAGAGCACCTGGAAACCATAATGATTATATCTTACTTGATCCTTTATATAGTATATACTCAGTTGATATGAAATTACATCTTCTGTTATGACCATCAACCAAACAAAGTAGAATCCCAGAGATCTCACAATATTGCAATTTATTAGTAATTTTTGGTTAAGGGGACAATCAGTTAACCACTAGAACTTAAATATAGAGGAAAAATATTGTTTAAAAGAAGGAAAATCCTAATTGTTCTATTTTACGAAAAAAGACTCAGGAGCCAGATTCTGGGGTGAAAACCTGATAGCTCAGAGAGGCAGAGAAAGTAACTAACCTTTCTCTCAGCTCAGGTCTGGAAGGGAAAAAAGCTGAAAGGCTCACTAGATCATCTGACAGGCCATGAGCAAAGGCCAGAAAACAAAAACCATGATAAAGGTTTACTATTACTAGCTAATATTTCCCAAAGCAGGGAGCTGAGGAGCTGAAACCTAAGCTAAACCCAGAGCTTTCTTCTCCATGCTCTCTTAAATACCCTTTAACTCATAGTCTCTCCTAGTGTTTATTTATTTTTATTTTTTATATTAATTACAGTTTATTTATTTTTGCATCCCAACTGTAGCCCCCTCCCTCATTCCCTCCCAATCCCACTCTCTCTTCCACATCTCCTCTCATGCCTCTCTGAAAGTCCACTAATAGGGGAAGTCCTCCTCCCCTTCCATCTGACCCTAGCCTATTGACTGCATTGTCTTCCTCTGTTGGCTGGCAAGGCTGCTGGAAGGTAGGTGATCAAAGAGCCAGCCACTGAGTTCATGTCAGAGACAGCCCCTGTTCCCCTTACTAGGAAACCCACTTGGACACTGAGCTTCCATGGGATATATCTGAGCAGGGGTTCTAATGTAAACCCATGAATGATCCTTGGCTGGAGTATCAGTCTCAGAAAAGACCCCTGGGCCCAGATTTTGTTTGTCTTTAATCCCCGTCAGCATCAGCTGTGTGTGTGTGTGTGTGTGTGTGTGTGTGTGTGTGTTTTTCTCTGCTTCTTGACCTAGCCTTAACCTTAACTTTATTAAATCTTGTGTACAGAAAGCTGTGAGATAAAAGTTGTGTGCTAGGGCTTAGTGCACCACACAATAATCACCAGTTTACAATATAAAAGAAAGTTCTTGGATTAAAGGTGTGTGATAGGATTTTAACACAGCAAAATAACGGGGTTTTACAGTTCAGTTTTGGGGCTCACAGTGCCTTCAAGTATCCTGCAACAGCTGGAAACATTGTCTTATTTGCTTCATCCAGTATTTTTAACTAAACTTCAAACAATTTTAGCAATCATTTACACATGACAAAATTTAATTCCAAAATTCTCTTATTAAGTGTTTTATATTTTACATGGATATATAAAAAATTAGCATGAAAGTAGAGCATGATGATCCACACCTGTAATTTGAGAACCATGAAAACAGATGAAGGTGGATCCCAGTGAAGTCAAAGCTTACATAGCAAATTTTATGCCAGCCATGGCTACATGGTAAGACACTGCCTCAAAACAACTCTCTCAGCGACACCAAATATAAAACTCAGCAATGAATTAAAACTATCACCTATTTACATTTTCAGATTTTACTTAAAATAATACACAATTTAAAAATATTTTTACACATATGACTGTTAAATGAGTATGTATGCATGCACACCTTGTACATCCAGTGACTATAGGACATAGAATAGGGCCTCAGATATCATCGAAATGGGTTGACAGACAACTGTGAATGTCTAGAGTTGAATTCTGGTCATTTGGAAAAATAGCAAGTCTTCCTAGGTGGAGAGGAATGTCTCTAGCTCCATAACTTATTTTTAGAAAATCTTTATCGATATTGTATAATATTCATGTAAAAGTAAAGTGAACATATTTAGTGGGAAACAAAAACTTCAGTAATAATCATGTTCCTGTAATCTTTCAACACCACCAAGGACACAGGAATATATATATATATATATATATATATATGTGTGTGTGTGTGTGTGTGTGTGTGTGTGTGTGTGTGTGCGTGTGTATCATATTTAATTAATAAATATTTGTTCAGTAAGTTCAGTAATTAGACTTTAGAACCAAGCAACAAGAGACAAATCATACCTGGTAGTAGAAACCTAGATAACTACTCAGTGCTAGTGAAATCACAGTTTTAGGAGAAGAATATATAATAACAGTCTGCACACATTTCTCCTTATCCCCACAGATAATTATAGTCTTCATCCCACACCAAGGATGCTTTGGTTTACAACAGAGACCACTACAGAAAACTTCAGCCAGTCAGACTTACAGAGCCTAATCTCATTAGATATAGCTGCAAAACATTGCAATAACTAAAGTTCTAGAAACAGTATGCAAGAGAGGACAGAAATGCTGTAAAAGCCACAAGGTAAGGCAGTTTTTTTTGTTGTTGTTGTTGTTTTGTTTTTTTGTGAGATTATACTTCACAATAATGTCAGCAGCTACATCCATAAACTCTCACCAAAAATACCACCAAAAATATGTGGTAGGCATGGACAACATCAATACACATAGCAAAGTGGATGGGGGAACTCTTACAAGGTGTCAACCCTACAAAAAATCTTACCATACTGGCAAGCATGGAGAGCTAGGACTGAAAGAGGTGGCCTTCCCCTGGGAAGATTGTATCAAGTGATTTTCCAGTGCCTGATGGGCATCCCTGAAAATATACACAGAATTAACATTATATACACTAAACATATATATGTGTGTGTGTGTGTGTGTGTGTGTGTGTGTGTGTGTGTGTGTGTACTTTCACAAACATGCATTCAACAAAAATTAGTCAGAAAAACAGAATATGAATTTAAAGGATAGCAGGGAGGGTTATATGGGAGGGTTTGAAGGGAGGAAATGGAAGGGAGAAACCCTGTAATTAAATTATACTCTCCAAAATCAAAGAGTAAGAAAACAAGTAAAAAGTGTTTTGATTTGAGACTTTGGATCCCCCCAGAATTTAGATGAATAATTCTGTCCAATAATTGGAATATCATATAACATAAAATATGGCTTTTGTAATTTGTTACCAAAATAGTTGTTTTGTAAAGATATATAATTTACCCCCTTTTTTTTTTTCAACATGGTTTCTCTGTATAACTTAGGCTGTCCTGGGCTCACTTTGTAGACCAGGCTGGCCTCAAACTCACAGAGATCCACCTGCCTCTGCCTTCCTGAGGCTGAGATTAAAGGTGTGTGCCACCATGCCTGGCTATAACTAAATTATGAAATGGTAACAATTGTATGCCATCTGATAGTTTGGATAAGAAGAGTCCTGAGAGCCATGTTTGTTCAAATGCTTTGTCATCAGGGTGTGTAACTACTTTATAAATATTAAGATGTGTGGCTTTGTTGAGATAAGGGTGGTGTTGTAGCAAGTGTGTGTCCCTCGGGTAGGGCCTTCAAGGTTTGGAAGCCCAGGCTAGGCCAGGAGCCAATCTCTTTTCCTCCTGCAGGTGGATTCAGATGTAGAAGTCTCAGCTCCTTCTCCAGCACCATGGCTACTTGCACACTCTCATGTTCCTTGCCATGATAATAATGGATAATATACCTCCGAACCTATAAAAACATCTTCATATTTCAATAGTTTAAAGTTGATTTATTTTTTGTGATTATAAAAGGGGAGGAGGACCACCTCTATCAGTGGACTTGGAGAGGGGCATGGTAGGAGATGAGGGAGGGAGAGTGGAACTGGGACGGAATGAGGGAGGGTGCTACAGCTGGGATAAAAAGCGAATAAACTGTAATTAATATAAAAAATAAAAAATAAAATTAAAGAAATAATAATATGCCTACATCATTTTACATTTCTGTCTCCTTATTCAAAACCTTCTATTAAAAAAGTCATGGATTTTTTTATCATCAATTATTGCAATATACTGTATTTTTCCCTGTATAGTTTTGCTTCTAATTGTATTTATAAATAATATATTTACTTCATATTAACATTTTTTTTACTTTATTTGCTCATAAAAAATGAGGGTTTAACTAAGGCTCTTATACGAGTAAAGTAAGCATTACACCAACAAGTTTTTCCCAGCGCCCAAGTGTTATGTTAATCTCTACAGTATGAAAAATATGTTTATAGCCTTTGTAGGTCATCTTTTTCAAAAATGCATTATGATACCATTACGCTATGCTTTCCTGTTCTTTTAAAAGTGCATTAAGGAGATTTTTATGTCCTGCTTACAGTTTATAAACAACCCTATTTGCAAATACAGTTTTAAGTTAATGAGCTTGTTTCGAAGTTACTGTTGCTTGATGAATAAAAGACTTGAATGACGTCTGAACTCTGTTATTTGGGGTAGGTTTTCTCAGAAGATACAGTTGTGGTATAGGTTCAACAGCCTTTTCCATCCATTTCCAGTGTGTGAAGGATAATATCTAGAGTCATGACTTGAAGAGAATGAGCATATTTTAAAATGTAGTTACTATTCATCCTCTTGGTGACAGCTGAACTTTTGCTAAGGTTGCTTGGAAATGTTTTTTTTTTTTTTTTTTTGAATTTTATTTTTTTTCTTATCAGTTACATTTTATTAACTCTGTATCCCAGCCGTGTCCTGATCCCTCATTCCCTCCTGGTCCCTCCCTCCCTCCCTCATCTCCACCGTGCCCCTATCCAAGTCCACTGATGGGGGGAACCTTCTCCCCATTCATCTGATCCTGTTTTATCAGGTATCCTCAGGACTGGCTGCAAAGCTCTCCTCTGTGGCCTAACAGGACTGCTCCTCCCTTGGGGGGTGGGGAGGCCAAAGAGCCAGTCATTGAGTTCCTGTTAGAAATAGTCCTTGTTCCCCTCACTATGGGAAACCAATTGGTTACTGAGCTACCACAGGCTACATCTGAGCAGAGGTTCTAGGTTACATTCATACATGGTCCTTGGTTGCATGTCAGTCTCAGAAAAGACCCTGTGCCCAGATATCTTTGGTCCTTGTGGAGCTCCTATCCTTTCCTCATCAGACTAACTCCCCTTCTTTTTTATGATTCCCTGTACTCTGCCAAAGGTTTGGTCATGAGTCTTTGCTTTGAAAACACTGCTAGTTAGAGTCTTTCAAATGTGCTCAGTAGACTCCTGTCATATGGAATGATTAATTCACTCATCCAGCAAAGCAGAAAATTAGAGTTCCCTGGATGGTAGATCAGCATACTAGAAACTTCCTGCTCCACCACCATCAGAGTAGGTGGTATTGACATAGGAAGGTGTACTGTATTATTTGAATGTGACTGATATGTGATTCTTCATCAATATTTTCATAAATCTTAGTTTACTGCCATTGCTACAGCATTTCTCTCTCCCTTTTTTTTTTTTTTTTACCTTCCAACCCCTTCCGTGTATGTCTCTGTGCTCATTCTCAAATTCATTGCAACTGGCATCTTTTTCTTGTTTTATCATCTATCTGTATAACTATCTATGGATATAGTGATGCATCTATGTGTGTATGTATATATGTATAGATGTATTTATCATCTATCATCATCTAGGTATGTATATATGTACCATCTATCTGTATCTATCTATCTATCTATCTATCTATCTATCTATCTATCTATCTATCTATCTATCCTGTTTATGTACTTATTATGTTATCTATGTATGTATGCATATATGCATGCATGTAATATCTATCAATCTATCTACCTATCTATCTGCCAAAGGTCTCAATTATGTAGAAATAAGAACAAAATTAACAGAAGGAGACCAAAGGGACAAAAGGAAATATTTACTTAAAGAAGTGCAGGGGGTACAGAATTTTGTTAGTCTTCTATCAATATATCATGTGTTCTGCCATAAGTAATAACACAGGTATTGGTTCACACACTCTCTTGGTCAAGAAAAAGAACACACATTGGTTTTTTCAAGGTTTCAAATGACTTCATGTGGGGCAATGCTTACTTTCAAGTCTTGACAAGGTAGTAGTATTTTTTTTTTTTAAATTTTCTAAGATGACTTCTAATTTCTTTGTGATTATAGAGCTATGGGATCTGGTTTCTTGGTAATTGTTGATTACCAACTGCCTAACTGAGATAGAAAGCACTGATCATTAACAGAGTTTAGGTGAGAGAGAGGGTTTCTTCACATGGAGCCTTCTTAAAGCCTTCTCTATGAGCATTTTCTGTACAAAGGGTTTTCTTCTTTGTGCATAGCTGGCAAATCAGTTTATTGTAAATTTGCTACCAGTTAGAGAATGTTCTGTAAAATATCAAGTTGAGTGGTGAGGATTGAAAGCAAGCACATTTTCTCACTTGGATAACTTGCTGCCCCAAATATAGAATCCGAATAATACAGTAGAACAAATCTGGGGAGCACCATTCCCTCACTTTTAACTCACTCCCTGATTTAAGGAATCTATAACTCTCACATTTAGAGAATAGCTACATAAAGCATTAAAACAAATGGCTGACATTAACTTAGCAATTGTTCAACACAGATCTGACAAAATCAAAGAGAGAGTACCTTTCCTTCACTCTTCAAATAGATGCTTAAATTAAGAGCCTTTCACAGACAAAAGCCTGCCTGATACATTTGCTCAACTATGCTCATAGCAGCTTTATTCATAATATCCAGAATCTGGAAACAACCTAGATATCCCTCAGTGGAGGAATAGATACAGAAATCATGGTGCATTTACACAATGGAATAATACTCAGCTATTAAAAACAAGGAAATCATGACATTTTCAGGCAAATGGTGGGAACTAGAAAAGATCATGTTGAGTGAGGTAATCCAGAAGAAGAAAGACACACATGGTATATACTCACTCATAAGTAGATATTAGAACCATAATATAGGATAAAATAGTAAAAGCTGTACACGTAAAGAAGCTGAGCAAGAAGAAGGACTCTGGGAAAGATGATCAATCCTCACTCAGAAAGGCAAACAGATAGATATCAGAAGAGGAAGAAAACAGACAACAGGACAGAAGCCCACCACAGAGGGCCATTGAAAGACTCTACCCAGCAAGGTATCAAAGCAGATGCTGAGACTTATAGCCCATCTTTGGACAGATGCAGGGAATCTTATGAAAGAAGGGGGAGATAGGAAGACCCAGAGGGTTCAGGAGCTCTACAAGGAGAGCAACAGATCCAAAAAATCTGTGCAAAGGGACCTTTTCTGAGACTTATACTCCAAGCAAGGACCATGCAAGGAGATAACCTAGAACCCCTAGAACCGCTGCACAGATGTAGAGCATGGCAGCTCAGTCTCCAAGTGAGTTCCCTAGTAATAGGAACAGGGACTGTCTCTGACATGAATCAGTGGCTGGCTCTTTGATCATCTCCCCCTGAGGGGGAGCAGCCTTAACAGGCCACAGAGGAAGACAATGCAACCAGTTCTAATGAGACCTGATGGGCTAGGATCAGAAGGAAGAGGAGGAGGATCTCCTCTATCAGTTGACTTGGAGAAGGGCATGGGAGAAGAAGAAGGAGGGAAAATGGGATTCAGAGGGGACAAGGGAGGGGGCTACAGATGGAAAACTAAGTGAATAAACTGTAATTAATAAAACAATGAATAAATAAAAAAAATAAAATCATGAAAATTACAGGCAAATGGATGGAACTAGAAAAGATCATCCTGAGTGAGGTAACCCAGAAGCAGAAAGACACACATGGTATATATGCACTGATATTCGATCTCCGGGGTGTGTGTGCATTGCCATGCCCCAGAGGGAGATGATGAAGACAGCCTTGATGAGACCTGATAATTTAGGGTCAGATAGAAGAAAAGGAGGTCCTTCTCTATCAGGGGATTAGGGGAGGGAAATAGGGAGAGAAGAGAGAGGGTAGGTGGTACTGGTAGGAGACGAGGAGGTGGCTGCAGAGTGATTACAAAGTGAGCAAATTATAATAAATGAATAAATAAATAAATAAATAAATAAATAAATAAATATTTTTGTTATTTTCTTTTCATTTATTCATTTATGTTTTATTAATTACAGTTTATTCACTTTGTATCCCAGCTGCAGCCTTCTCCCTTGTACCTCCCTCCCTCATCACCTTCCATGCCCCTCCCCAAGTCCACTGATAGGGGAGGGCCTCCTCCCCTTCCTTCTGACCCTATTCTATGTAGTCTCATCAGAACTGGCTGCACTGTCTTCCTCTGTGGCTTGGTAAGGCTGCTCCCCCCTCAGGGAGAGGTTTATCAAAGAGCCAGCCACTGATTCATGTCAGAGATAGTTCCCATCAATAGAGAGCCCCCTTTCCCCCTTGAGGACTGAGCTGCTATGGGTTATATCTGTGCAGGGGTTCTAGGTTATCCCTAGACATCATCCTTAGATGGAGTATCAGTCTCTGAAAAGACACCTTTGCCCAAATTTTTTGGTTCTGTTGGTCTCCTTGTGGAGCTCCTGTCTTCTCCAGGTCTTTTTATCTCCCATTTCTTTCATAAGATTCTGTATACTCTGCCCAAAGTTTGGCTATGAGTCTCAGAATCTGCTTTAATACCCTGTTGGGTAGAGTCATTGAGAGGCCCTCTGTGCTAGGCCTGTCCTGTTGCCTGTTTTCTCCCTCTTCTGATGTCCATCCCGTTTGCCTTTCTGAGTCAGGATTGATCATCTTACCCAGGGTCCTCCTCCTTGCTTAGCTTCTTTAGGTATACAGATTTTAGTATGTTTATCTTATATCCTATATTATATTATATTAAATATCCTACATAATATAGGAATATCCACCATTTGCATGCAAACTCAGCAATTAAAAACAAGGAAAAACCAAATAATTTTTAACAAACAACACAAAAATCAACTTTTAATTAATTAATTGACATTAATATTAGACAATTAGGAGTAGTGCTTCCTCAAGCTTCAGCTATACCACTCCCAAGCAAAAGGTGCTCAAGCACACAATTGACATTAATATTAGTTAATTAACATTAATTAATTGACATTAATAATAGACAATTAGGAATAGTGCTTCCTTAAGATCCAGCTATACCACTCCTAAGAAAAAGGTGCTCAAGGACATTTGTTCAACCATGTTTGTAGCAGCTGTATTCATAATAGACAGAACCTGGAAACAACCCAGTTGTCCCTCAACAGAGGAATGGATACAGAAATTGTGGTACATTTACACAATGGAATACTACTCAGCCATTATAAAAAACAAGGAAATCATGAAATTTGTAGGCAAATGGTGGGACCTAGAAAAGATCATCCTGGGTGAGTTATCCCCAAAGCAGAAAGATACACAGGGTATATATTCACTTATAAGTGGATACTAGACCTATAAGATAGGCTAAATATACTAAAGCCTGTACACCTAAAGAACCTAAACAAGAAGAAGGACCCATGGTAAGAAGATCAAGTCTTACTTAGAAAAACAAATTGGATGGACATTGGAAGTAGGAAAAAACAAGAAGCAGGATAGAAGCCTACCATAGAGGGCCTCTGAAAGACTCGACATAGCAGTGTATCAAAATAGATGCTGAGACTCATAACCTAACCTTGGGCAGAGTGCAGGGAATCATATAAATGAATAGAGAGTTAGTAAGACCTGGAGAGAACAGGAGCTCCATAAGTACCAAATATATGTGGGTACAGGGGCTGTCGAAGACTAATTCTCCAACTATGGATGTATCTAATCATGTATGGATATAACCTGATTGGTTGTAGCCCATAGCAGCTCAGTATCCAAGTGGCTTCCCTAGTAAGAGGAACTGGGACTGTTTCTGACACGAACTCTATGGCTAGCTCTTTGAACTCCCCCTACCCCTGTGGGGGGAGCAGCCTTACCAGGTCACAGAGGATGACATTGCAGCCAGTCCTGATGAGACCTGATAAGCTAGGGTCAGTTGGAAGGGGAGGAGGCCCTCCCCTAATAAGTGGACTTAGAGCGGGGCATGGGAGGAGATGAGGGAGGAAAGGTAGGCTTGAGAGGGAATGAGGGAGGGTACTACAGCTGGGATACAAAGTAAATAAACTGTAATTAATATAAAAAAAGAAAAAGAAAAAACTAAAAAAAACTAATAAGTTTTGAAATCTTTTGTTTTTGAAATAATTAGTGGACATCTATACTATGACTTGAAATCTCTTGTCTTTTGCTTTTGTAATCACTTTAATTGTAAAATAATATAATGTCACTGTCTTAACAAATAAGTGGATATTAGCCTTATAATACAGGTTAAACATATTTAACTCTACACATCTAAAGAAGATAATCATCAAGGAGGACCCTAGGGAAGATTCTCATTCAAAAGTGCAAACAGGGCAGACACTGGAAACAGTAGAAGAGAGGGAACAGGATGGAACCCCACCACAGATGTCCTCTAAGAGACCCCTCCCAGCAGGGGATCCAAACCTGCTTTTTGATCACTTTTCCAGATGGGATTGCCCTACCAGGCTACAGGAAATGAAGATAAACTCAGTCTTCTTGTCAATAGATGAGCTGGGGAGTCTTGGTAGTGGGGGGCTCCCATATTCTGTAGAGTAGAAGTGGTGTGATGGGGGTGGGAGAGTGGGACTGGAAGGACAGGAGGCAGGGGCCTATGACTGAGATATAAAATGAACTAATTAAAAAAATATCAATAATTTAAATTTGGTTGATTAATTTTTTCCAGTGCATGTCTTTTCTGAAATAGCCAGCAAATGGTGTTAGTTTTATTTCCAGGATATAAATATAATGTCCATGCACATATAGCTTTAAAATATTAATAATTTTAAATGCCAATGTTTAGCTAGAGTGTATGTAGAACCGTTCATAAGCTTCCTCAAAGCAAACTTATTTGACAATTATTTAGTGATCATCAAGAATGTTTCTAAAAGTCTTAAATGGCAATGGACTAATGCATCATTAATAAACAGTTTACTCTTAATAATCAAATGTGTTTGAAGAACCATTCTAGTTGATGTCTCCTTAATGAGAACTTTGAATTTAGCAATTTGATAAATTGGGAGAGGCCAAATATCAGATAAGTTCTTCTGCACTCAGGAAGTGATCAAGGGTGGAGACACTTGCTCTGCAATGGGTTTCAGCATTGCTCCATTTCTATGGGAGGGCACTTGTTTTCCATCAAAGATGGCAGGCTGTCTTCTGGTGGCACCACACTGTAGTTTAACTGATATTTAGTGACTATGTACTCATGATAATTCTTTCATTATCTTGGAACAAATAAATGGACACAAACTTCAAATGTTAGATTCCCCTGATTGAGCTGCTTTAATATTCATATTCAACAACTCTTAACTTTTTAACAATTCTTCAAGAAATGAATATTTAGAGTCAAAAAGAATTCCTAAGTCCTCAAAATATAAATTTGAAAACTTTATTTCCAGATTCACAAATACAAATTTTCATAATTGCTAATAAAACCTAACAAATACACACTGGGAACTAAATTTTCACAATATTACAAACACTGCATTTCAGATCAATCAGACTACAAGACTTCTAGCAGTCCTACATATCATACTGTAAGACATATGAGATGCCGTGTTTAAACAAATCAATACCATGGAATTAGGTCTGTCGGAGGGCACTTCCTTTGTTTAAGATGTACTTCCACCCAAGGGAGTGTAAGGTAGATGACAGAATATACTTTTTTTTTTTTTTGAGAATATTATGAGCTTAGATTAATGAGTGCTATTCCATTTTCGTTTGCTTGCTTGTTTGTTTGTTTGTTTTGGTTTTTCAAGACAAGGTTTCTTTTTGTAGGTCTAGCTGTCCTGGAACTCACTCTGTAGAACAGGCTGGCCTTGAATTCACAAATCCTTCTGCCTCTGCCTTCCAAGTGGAGAAATTAACAGTGTTTGCTACCAATGCCCAGCTAACTGTGTTTTTTTTTTTTTTTTTTTTTTTTTTTTTTTTTTTTTTTTTTTTTTT
>NW_026585689.1:14816302-14856618 GCF_907164565.1 Psammomys obesus
TTTTTTTTTTTTTTTTTTTTTTTTTTTTTTTTTTTTTTTTTTTTTTTTTATGCCTGGGGACTCATTAACTTTTAAAAAAGATTTTCTTTTAAAGCTGATTTCTATTTCAGCTGTAAGTTATTTCACATTTATCCTCTTAAATAATTCAGTAATGGTCTGAAACATTATCTATAATAATTTATCTTAAGAAATAAAATATTCTTATTTTCCTCTTTTTTCATACATTATTATTGAAATATTATATTTTGCATGCAATAAATTCTGATTATGGTTTTCACTCCCCTAACTCCTCTGAGGTCCTCCCTACTTTCCCACCCACCTATTTCCTTTCTTTCTCTTTCTCTCTTTATTGAGAAAACTCCAAAGCAAAAAAAAACAAAAAAACAAAAACAAAAACAAAAAAAAACACATACAAAACAAAATAAATAAAGATAAAAAAGGAAAGAAAAAGAAATAGACTACATACAAATACATGCAGACAGAGACACCATAGCAAGATGAACTCAGAAACTATACTGTATAAGCAGAATACCAATAAAACAAAAATGTCTAAAAATGTAATACAAAATAAAAAAGTCTATAAAACTTAGTTTGCTGTACTTGTCATCTATCGATATGTGAGAGTTCTTTCTAACCTTAAATGCCATTCATTGCAGATAGTTTCTTTTTTTAAGTAGATGGGACATTCTATGAAGCATATATTTATGGAATATTATAATACATTATAATTAAAACAGTGATCAATTTTTGTATATATGTCCATTATGAATCACAATATGAACACAAAAGAATTAAAATATTGTCTTCTTTATAATTTTAAATTTATCTATTTATTTATTATAATTTATTCACTTTGTATCCCCACTGCAGCCACCTCCTTCATTTCTTCCCAGGCCCACCTACCTTCCTTCTTCTCCCCCTATGCCCTTTACCTAGTTCCTTAATAGGGGTGGACCTCCTCCACTTCCATCTGATCCTAGTTTATCAGGATTCATCAAGGCTGGCTGCATCATCTTCCTATGTGGCCTGGCAAGGCTGCACCTCCAGGGTGAGGTGATCAAAGAGCCAGCCACTGAGTTCATGTCAGAGACAGTCCCTGCTCCCCTTACTATTGAACCCACTTGGAAACTGAGCAGCCTATGGGCTTTCTCTGAACAAGGGTTCTAGGCCCTCCCATGCATAGTCCTTAGTTAGAGTATCTATTGGTCTCTTCAGGCCCTCCTGGGCCCAGGTTTTTTGGCTCTGTTGTTCTCCTGGTGGAGTTCCTGCCTCCTCCAGGCCTTTCTATCTCTCTTTTTTTCCATAAGGTTTCTGGCACTTTGTCCAAAGTTTGGCTATGAGTCTCAGTATCTCCTTTGATGCCCTGGTGGGTAGAGTCTTTCGGAGGTCCTCTGTGGAAGACTCCTGTCCTGTCTTCTCTTACTTCCGATGTCCATCCTGTTTGCCTTTCTGAATGAGGATTAAGCATTTTCCTAGCCTGTGGTACACTGGAGCAGCTCTAGAATCACAGATCTTTCCACCTGAGTCCCAGTTACCTAGGTTACAATCAGTGAAACAGGAGAGATGATGAATCTAGGGGAGACTACTCGAGACTCCAGAGACAGGTGGATCCAGTCTGCATACAGACTCTAAGAATAATCAGTCAAGGCTATAGACAACTAGCTACAGGCAATTCGGGAGGGGAGGAGGGAGGGGCTTATGGGGGAATACAAAATGAATAAAGTGTAATTAATAAATAAAAAAATGTAACTTTTTAAAAATCAAAAAAAAAAAAAAAGAATTCAGGCAACAAACACCAGGACATCATGGTTTCACTATAATCTGCAAAAATCAAAGGATAATCTATTGCAGCTGAAACAAAGGAAATGATTTTTCAATTTTAATTTTTTATATTAATTATAGTTTATTCACTTTATATTCCAGCTGTAGTCCCTCATTCCCTGCCAATCTTACCCTCCCTCTGTCATCTCCTCCCATGCCCCTCTCCATGTCCACTGATCTTAAATCTATAATTCTGCAGTTATTTGAGGCACATAAAGAGGAATTACCAAATAAAATCGAGGCCATCATGGAAAAACAGAAATCCACATTCAAACAGATGAAGGAAATGAATAAAACAATTCAAGACATGGTAAAGAAGTTAAAATCAATAAAGAAAAGACAGAAAAACCTGGAGTTGGAGAACCTAGAGAAGAGATCAGGAACCAAAATGTAAACAGAATACAAAACATGGAAGAAAGAATCTCAAGTGCTGAAGAGGCAATTGCAGAAATTGATACATCTGTTAAAGAGAAAAATAAAATTGGAAAAGTTGCAAACACAAAACATGCAAAAAACCAAGGGCACCATGAAAAGATGAAACCTAAGAATAATAGGAATAGATGCAGATAGCTTCTTGGTTAGGTTGGGAGTCTGTGGCAAATTATTCCTTACAGCACTGGAAACCTGTCTTGCTTGAACACATTCATGCCCCATGCTGCTACCTGTCTCTATGAATTCATATGTGCATGTGTCCTAGATCCTGTTTGCTTATAATCTTCCAAAGCCCCTACCTCTTACAACTATTGATCACTGCTTCCTCATATATCCCTGAGCCCCAAGGAAAGGAGTTTGATAAAGACATCCTACTTAGGAGTAATGGTTCCAAATCTCTCATTCTTTATAAAGTCCCACAGTTGGTCTGGGTTAGTTATAGAGATAGCAAGAGGTATTTCTCTGATGATAACTGAGTGAGACAATGGTTTATGGATATAGCAGAATATCTTTAGGAGTCATTTTCTTTTTTGTTAGCTTCTTTTAGCTAACTGTTCTCCACCTGTGAGTCTCCACCCCACGAGAGGAAGAAGAGAAATAACCATTTCACAGGGTTCATATACATTCCATATCGTGTATTTACATTATGATTTATAACAGAAGCAGAATTGCAGTTATAAAATGACAATGAGGGAACTGGAGAGATGGCTCAGAGGTTAAGAGCACTGGCTGCTCACCCAGAGCTCTTGAGTTCAATTCCCAGTAACCACATGGTGGCTCACAACCATCTATAATGAGATCTGGTTTCCCCTTCTGGCGTGCAGGTGTACATGAAGAAAAAACATTGCATATATAATAAATAAATCTTAAGAAAAATAAAAATAGATTTCATTATGTTTATTATATCTTATAGGTATATATAAGTGAGTATATACCGTGTTTGTCTTTCTCCTTCTGGGATATTTCACTAAAGATGATCTTTTCTAGATTCCACCATTTGCCTGCAAATTTCATGATTTCCTGCTTTTTGATTGCTGAGTAGTATTCCATTGTGTAAAAATACCACAATTTCTGTACCCATTCCTCCGTTGATGGACATCTGGGTTGTTTCCAGGATCCTCGTTTTGAAAGACAGATGGGATACACATTGAACATTGACAGGAGTCTACTGAGCGCATTGGAAAGACTCTAACTAGCAGTGTTTTCAAAGCAAAGACTCATGACCAAACCTTTGGCAGAGTACAGGGAATCATAAGAAAGAAGGGGAGTTAGACTGATGAGGAAAGGATAGGAGCTCCACAAGGACCAAATATATCTGGGCACAGGGTCTTTTCTGAGACTGACATGCAACCAAGGACCATGTATGAATGTAACCTAGAACCTCTGCTCAGATGTAGCCTGTGGTAGCTCAGTAACTAATTGGTTTCCCATAGTGAGGGGAACAAGGACTATTTCTAACAGGAACTCAATGGCTGGCTCTTTGGCCTCCCCACCCCCCAAGGGAGGAGCAGTCCTGTTAGGCCACAGAGGAGAGCTTTGCAGCCAGTCCTGAAGATACCTGATAAAACAGGATCAGATGAATGGGGAGGAGGTCCCCCCATCAGTGGACTTTGAAAGGGGCACGGTGGAGAGGAGGGAGGGAGGGAGGGACTG
This sequence comes from Psammomys obesus, assembly GCF_907164565.1. Lineage (NCBI taxonomy): Eukaryota > Metazoa > Chordata > Mammalia > Rodentia > Muridae > Psammomys > Psammomys obesus. The sequence goes on from NW_026585689.1 coordinate 14,820,209, forward strand.
GGAGGGAATGAGGGATCGGGACACGGCTGGGGTACATAGTTAATAAAATGTAACTGATAAGAAAAAAATAAAATACGAAAAAAAAATAAAAATAAAAATAAAGTAAAACAACAATGAAAATAATTTCGTGGTTGTGGATCACCACAAGATGAGGTTCTGTGATCACCTCCTCCTGAAGGGGGAGCAGCCTTAATAGGCCACAGAGGGAGACAATGAAGCCAATCCTGATGAGACCTGATAGGCTAGAGTCAGAGGGAAGGGGAGGAGGATCTCCCCTATCAGTGGACTGGGAGAGGGTTATGGGAGAGGAAGAAAGAGGGAGAGTGGGATTGGGAGGTGTGGGAGAGGGTGTGATAGCTGGGATACAAAGTGAATAGATTGTAATAATTAAAAAAAAAGATAAAAGAGAAAAAAGATGAGTAACTGCATTGAAGGGTCACAGCTTTTGGAAGGTTGTGAAACATTGCCTTAGCTAAACAATAACTTGTTTTCTAATGAACATTTTTTTCTCATGTTAATAATTGAAGAGATATGTACTGGCAAATTATTAAAAATATGGAAATAATACATAAATATTTGCTAGAAATTTTAAATTGTCAGTTTAATCAGCTGTACTGTAAATTCCCTAAGACCAGCATAAGAGTAAAATAACTCAAGAACTTATCTGTCTTACATTACATTATGATTGAAATCAGAGATTTTTGAAGAGTTTATTATGTTGTCAATAAAAGGTCATTATATAAGAAATTTCAGTATAGGATAAAAGTTTCTGAGATATGAGTATTTCACTACTTGAAGTACAGATAGTATTGTTAAAATGTTTTACAGAGAACAGTAACCTTTATGCCATCAGTGTGGTTTTACTTCTCAAAAGAAAGTCTCATTCTTTCACAGAAGCTTCAAGATCAGTAGTTTAACAGAGATAAATGATACCATAAATCAGAAGCTTTTCTTCCTGCTTCACACTTCAGCACTCACATCTTTTTCAACTTACTTGCAATAAAGTTTTTTAAAAATAGACACTTGAGAAACCTATTTTGATAGTGCTGAAGATACAGTCTCAGAAATATAAAAACATTTGGGTTTAAGTAAAAAAAAAGGAATTTCTATTGAAAATGATAATTACATAATCTAAATTGCAATTATTTTACTTTAAAATTTAAATTCAGAAAATATAATATGCTTCTATACTGTAGATATATTTATACTTCTATATGTAAATTTGTAGTTAATAAAATCATCAGTCCTTGAGTATTTCTCTTTGTATTACAAGGAAGGATAAGATATTTTAGCTCATTGCATTTTTTAAAATTTTTTATTTAACTTTTATTAATTATACTTTAATCATTTTGTATCCCCCCATAAGCCCATCCCTCCTCCCCTCCCGGTCCCACTCTCCCCCGCCCCTTTCTGCATGCATGCCCCTCCCCAAGTCAACTGATAAGGGAGGTCCTCCTCTCCTTCTTTCTGATCTTAGTCTATCAGTTCTCATCAGAAGTGGCTGCATTGTCAGGGTTCTAGGTTATCTCCATGGATAGTCCTTGGTTGGAGTATGAGTCTCTGGGAAGTTCCCTGTGTTCAAATTTTCTTGTTCTGTTGCTCTCCTTGTGGAGTTCCTGTCCTCTCCAGCTCTTACTATTTCCCACCTCTTACAAAAAATTCCATTCACTCTGCCCGTCAGTTGGCCATCAGGCTCAGCATCTGCTTTGACAGTCTGCACGGCAGAGTCTTTCAGAGGCCCTCTGTGGCAGGTTCCTAGGTTGTTTCCTGTTTTCTTTTTCTTCTGATGTCCATCCTATTTGCCTTTCAGGATGGGGATTGAACATTTTAGTTAGGGTCCTCTCTTTTGTTTAGTTTGTTTAGATGTATAGATTTTAGTGGGTTTATTTTATGTTGTATGTTTATATGAGTGAGTATATACCGTGTATGTCTTTTTGCTTCTGGGACAACTCACTCAGGATGATCCTTCCCAGGTCCCACCATTTACCTGCAAATTTCATGATTTCCTTATTTTTCATTGCTGAGTAATACTCCATTGTATAGATGTACCACAGTTTCTGCATCCATTCTTCAGTTGAGGGGCATCTGGGCTGTTTCCAGCTTCTGGCTATTATAAATAAAGCTGCTACAAACATGGCTGAGCAAATGTCCTTTTTGTGTACTTGAGCCTCTTTTGGGTATATGCCTAGGAGTGGTATGGCTGGATCTAGAGGAAGCGCTATTCCTAGTTGTCTGAGAGAGTGCCAGATTGATTTCCAGAGTGGTTATACAAGTTTACATTCCCACCAGCAGTGAAGGAGGGTTCCCCTTTCTCCACAACCTCTCCAGCATGTGTTGTCCCTTGAGTTTTTCATCTTGGCCATTCTGATGGGTGTAAGGTGAAATCTCAGGGTTGTTTTGATTTGCATTTCCTTAATGGCTAATGACATTAATGGAATTTTTCTCACTTTTAAGAGGGTTGTGACTATGAAACATTTTTAAAGGTTTTCTTCAGTTTTATAGACTTTGGGTCAAACTTTTCCAATGTTCAGAACGCTTTTCCTTACTATTAATTTACATTGATAAGTTGAAAGATAGAAATGTAATCATATCTAATTAAGATCACGAGAAATATGTAAATAATTTAATTTAGCGTAACAAATATTCCAATAAATTTTAGATGTTTTGAATTCTATGAATTCTTTAGCATGTATGAATAGTAAAAGAAACTCAATTTAAAAGTAAATTTGGTCAGAGAGCATAAATTCTGTGATAATCTTCATTTTATATTAATTTATTCTCTCTTATATTACAACCAGACCACAGATTCCGTTCTGTCCTCTTCTCCAAATCGCTTTCTTTACTTTCTTCCTTCTCATTCACTCCTCCCCTGTTTCCCTTCAGAATAGGGAAGCCTCCCGTGGATATCAACCAAACATGATATCTCAAGTTGCAATAAGATTAGGCATCTCCTTAAGTCTGAACAAGGCAACTCAATCTGAGAAAAAGGGCTTCAAAAGCAGGGAAAACAACAAAAACAGCTCCTGATACCTCTGTGAGGAGTCTCACAAGGACACCAAACTACACAATTATAACATATATGCAGAAGTTCTAGGTTAAAACAATGAAGGCTCTTTGATTGTCAGTTCAGTCTATGTGAGCCACTATGAGCACAGGTCTGATGATTCTGTGAGTTTAGTATGAATTATTTTTAAGATAAATCAAATGTAAATTCTATATTACCATTTGTAACATGTAGGATAAAAATATGGTGTTTATGGAGCTAAGAAGAAAGTGAGAAAAGCAAATTTGATTTTGATGTGTGGAAATCATGTAACATAGTCTTTTGCAGCTTTTGGTAACATATCTCTTCTGCTACCTTAACTATTTCTCAAAGATTTTGAAAACTAAATTTTGTGGATAATGTATTTATTGAACTAGAATAAGTGTACAAACATCATTTACTCAGTTATTTTATTGTTGTAGTTGTGCAGATGATATATGGGAAACAGAACATGGAAGATATATTTACTGAATCAATGGCACAATCACTCTATGGAAGATTATATTTTTCAATGATTAAAATTGTATTTAGATGTAAAATTATTTAATTTTGATGAATATTATAATAGTTAGAAATAGTATTTTAAATTATACTACAGAATTTCTTACCTCATGACTAAATTATAAGCATCAATTAAAAAATAATTTTCTGATAGTAACCATCCCACAATGGTACTTTAGATAATTAATGTTTAATATAATTGATGGTAGCACTTAGTATGAATAAGTAAACAGAAACAGTTTATTTGATTGCTGCATATAGCTATGGATTTCTTTGATAGGTCTTTTTGATACTTGGAATCTCTTTGGTGGTAAAGTATTGAGTGAAACAGAGGGAAAAATAGTAGCTTTCGAGCTACCAGCATTTTGTGTTTGGCAAAGCATTACATTTATTTATTGCATAAAAAAATTACTGAATAGTCATAAAATTTCAAAATTGACTATGTATATATTACTGAAAAAAATTATGTTATCACTTTAAAAATAATAGAAAGATTTATAAGTGGATATTAGTCAAATAATACAGGATAAACATACACAAATCTATACTCCTAAAGAAGCTGGAGTACAGATATATCTCCAATATATAATATCATTCAATAGATATTGGAAACTGGAGAAAATAGGGAAGATGACAGGAGCCTATCAGAGAAGGTCTCTGAAAGACTCTACCCAGCAGGGTATTTAAGCAGATGTTAAGACTCATAGACAAACTTTTGATTGTTGCTCTTAGAGCCTGTGCTGTTGGTGTTCTGTTCAGGAAGTTGTCTCCTGTGCCAATGAGTTCTAGGCTGTTCCCCACTTTTTCTTCTAACAGATTTAGAGTAGTAGGTTTTATGCTGAGGTCTTTGATCTGCTTGGACTTTAGTTTTGTGCAGGGTGATAAATATGGATATATTTTCATTATTCTGCATGTGGACATCAGTTAGACCATCACCATTTGTTGAAGATGCTATGTTTTTTCTATTGAATGGTTTTGGATTCTTTGTTAAAAATTGAGTATTCATAGGTGTGTCGGTTTATTTCTGGTTCTTCTATGCAGTTCCATTGATCCTCCTTACTTTTTTTATGCCAATACCATGCAGTTTTTATTACTATTGCTCTGTAGTACAACTTGAGATCGGGGATGGAGATACCTCCAGATGATCTTTTGTTGTACAGGATTGTTTTAGAGATTCAGGGTTTTTTGTTTCTCCATATGAAGCTGAGAATCTTTTTTTCAAGGTCTATAAAGAATTGAGTTGGTATTTTGATGGAAATTGCATTGAAACTGTAGATTGCTTTTGGCAGGATGGCCATTGTCACAATGTTACTCCTACCAATCCATGAGCACGGGAGATCTTTCCATCTTCTGAGATCTTCTTCAATTTCTTTCTTTAGAGACTTGAAGTTTTTCTCAAACAGGTCTTTCACTTGCTTGGTTAGTGTCACCCCAAGGTACTTTATGTTATTAGTGGCTATTGTAAAGGGTGTTGTTTCCCTAATTTCTTTCTCATCCCTTTTGTCTTTGGTATACAGGAGGGCTTCTGATTTTTTTGAGTTGATTTTGTATCCTGCCATTTTGTGTTTATCAGCTGGAGGAGTTCTCTGGTTGAATTTTTAGGGTTGCTCATATATACTATCATATCATCTGCGAATAGTGACACTTTGACCTCTTCCTTTCTGATCTGTATCCCCTTGATCTCCTTTAGTTGTCTTATTGCTCTGGCTAGGACTTCAAATATTATGGTGAAGAGGTATGGAGAGAGTGGGCAGCCTTGTCTTGTCCCTGATTTCAGTGGGATTGATTTAAGCTTCTCTCCATTGAGTTTGATGTTGGCTATAGGCTTGCTGTATATTGCCTTTACTATGTTTAGATATGTGCCTTGTATTCCTGATCTATCCAAGACTTTAAACATGAATAGGTGTTGGACTTTGTCAAATGCTTTTTCAGCATCTAAGGAGATGATCATGTGGTTTTTCTCCTTCAGTTTGTTTATGTGGTGGATTACATTGATGGATTTCCATATGTTGAACCACCCTTGCATGCCTGGGATGAAGCCTACTTTGTCGTGGTGGATGATATCTTTGATGTATTCTTGGATTCGGTTTGCAAGAATTTTATTGAGTATTTTTGTGTCAATGTTCATAAGAGAGATAGGTCTGAAGTTCTCTTTTTTTGTTGGGTCTTTGTGTGGTTTAGGTATCAGGGTGACTGTTGCTTCATAGAATGAGTTTCGTAATGTACCTTCTGTTTCTATTTTGTGGAATAGTTTGAGGAGAATTGGTGTGAGAACTTCTTTGAAGGTCTGGTAGAATTCTGCGCTGAAACCATCTGGCCCAGGGCTTTTTTTGGAGGGGTGACTGTGAATGACTGCTTCAATTTCTTTGGGGGATATAGGGCTGTTCAGTCTTTCTACCTGATCTTGACTTAATGTTGGAAGATGGAATCTAACAAGAAAATTGTCCATTTCATTTAGGTTTTCAAATTTTGTGGCATATAGGTTTTGTAGGATGACCTAATGATTGTTTGAATTTCCTCTGTGTCTGTAGTTATGTCACCCTTTTCATCTCTGATTTTGTTGATTTGGATAGATTCTCTCTGCTTTTTAGTTAGTTTGGCTAAGGGTTTGTCTATCTTGTTGATTTTCTCAAAGAACCAGCTTTTTGTTTCATTGATTCTTTGAATAGTTTTATTTGTTTCTAACTGATTGATTTCAGCCCTGAGTTTGATTATTTCCAGCCTTCTGCTCCTCTTGTGTGTATCTGCTTCTTTTTTTTCTAGGGTTTTCAGTTGGGCCATTAAGTTGTTTGTATGTGATGTTACGAATTTCTTCTTGCAGGCACTTAGTGCTATAAATTTTCCCCTGAGCACTGCTTTCAAAGTGTCCCATAAATTTGGGTAAGTTGTGCCATCATTTTCATTGAGTTCCAGGAAGTCTTTAATTTCTTTCCTTATTTCTTCCTTAACCCAGCTGTCATTGAGTAACAAGTTATTCAGTTTCCATGTGCATGTAGGCTGTTCGTTATTTCTGTTGTTGTTGAGGTCCAGCTTAAGTCCATGGTGGTTAGATAGAATACAAGGGATTATTTCAATCTTTTTGTATCTGTTGAGGCTTTCTTTATGACCAATTATATGTTCTATTTTGGAGAAGGTTCCATGCAGTGCTGAAAAGAAGGTATACTCTATTAAGTTTGGATGAAAAGATCTGTAGACATCTATTAGGTCCATTTGATTTAGGGTCTCTGTAAGTGTTTTTATTTCCCTATTTGTTTTCTGTCTAGTTGATCTGTCCCTTGGTGAGAGTGGAGTGTTGAAGTCTCCCACTATTAGGGTTTTAGGATCAATGTGTGATTTAAGCTTTAATATTGTTTCATTTACGAACGTAGGTGCTCTTGTATTTGGGACATAGATATTCAAAATTGTGATGTCCTCTTGGTGGATTTTTCCTTCAATGAGAATATAGTGGCTGTCCTTATCTTTTTTGATTAACTTGGGTTGAAAGTCTATTTTATTAGATATTAGGATGGCTATTCCTGCTTGTTTTCTGGAACCATTTGCTTGAAAGACATTTTTCTAGCCCTTTACTCTGAGGTAGTGCTTATCTTTGTTGCATAGGTGTGTTTCTTGGATGCAACAGAATGATGGATCCTGTTTCTGCAACCATTCTGTTAGTCTGTGTCTTTTAATTGGGGAGTTGAGTCCGTTGATGTTGATAGAAACTAGTGACCAACAATTGTTACTTACTTTTGATGTGGTGTTGGTGGTGTCACTGAGTTTCATTGCTTGTATTCTTTTGGTTTTTTTGTTGTGTAGTTATCTGTTTCCTCTTTTACCTTAGATGTAGTTGTTTTCTTTGGTTTGGAGGTTCCCTTCTAGTAACTTCTGTAGAGCTGGGTTACTATGTAGATATTTTTTAAATTTGGTTTTGTCATGGAATATTTTGAATTCTCTCTATGTTGATTGAAAGTTTTGCTGGGTATAGTAGTCTGGGTTGGAATCTGTGGTCCCTTAAGGACTATATGATTTCTTTCCTGGCCCTTCTGACTTTCATAGTTTCTGTTGAGAAATCTGGTTGTGATTCTGATAGGTCTACCTTCATATGTGACTTGGCCTTTTTCCCTTGCTGCTTTTAGAATTTTTTCTTTGTTCTGTAGGTTCAGTGTTTTGACTATGATGTGACGTGAAGAATTTCTTTTCTGGTCTAGTCTACTTGGTGTTCTGTAGGCCTCTTGTATGTTCATGGCCATCTCCTTCTTTAAGTAGGGAAAGTTTTCTATAATTTTCTTGAAAATATTTTCCGGACTTTTAAGCCTGATGTCTTCTTTTTCTTCTACTCCTATTATTCTTAGGTTTTGTCTTTTCATGGTGTCCTTGATTTCTTGGATGTTTTGTGTTTGGAACTTTTCTGATTTTATTTTTTCTTTTAGAGACGTGTCAATTTCCACAAGTGTATCTTCGTCTCTTGAGATTCTTTCTTCCATCTCTTGTATTCTGTTGGTGATGTTTACCTTGTAGTTCCAGATCTTTTCTCTATGTTCTCCAGCTCCTGGTTTTTCTCTATTTGTGTTTTCTTTATTGATTCTAACTCTGTTTTTATGTCTTGCACCATTTCCTTCTTCTGTTTGAATGTGGAGTCCTGCTTTTCAATGACAGCCTCTATTTTTTTGTCTGTTTCCTCTCTATGTATCACTAATTGTGCCTCTACTTCTTTGGCTATAATTGCCTGTATTCCTATGAGAGCTTTGTTTATTTCTTCTTTATTTGTCTTCATTTGTGTGGACATTTCTTTGAGAGCATTGTGCATTTCTTCTTTGATTTCCTCAATTTTCGTGGTCATTTCTCTGAGAGCAGGATTTGTTTCCTCTTGATTAGTCTCAATTTCTTTGGCTATTTCTCTGAGGGCTTTGTTCATTTCATCTTTATATGCCTCTAATAGCTGGAGAAACATAGTTTTGAGGTCGTTTTCTTATATATCTAGTGAATTGAAGTGTCCATTGTTATGTGGGGTTGCTGGTGAGGTCATTATGGCCTGATTTTTGTTGGGAGTGTTCTTATGTCTGCCTCTAGCCATCTGGTTATTTTTAATCCTCACTGTTCGTTCCTCGAGATTGTAGTTCGGGCTATGATCCTCTCTTTCTGTTTTCTGGACTGTTTTTTCAGGAAGATGCGAGAGGTTCACTGGTTTGTGAGTGTGCACTGTGGTTTCAGTTTTGCCTAAGTAAGGATTGTGATGTTGGGGCTATTCGCATGTGCTTTTAGCGGGCGCAGTGTGCATGTGCAGATTCTCTGACTATTGCAGTGGCCTGCAGGCCACTAGTTCTATCTGAGATCCAGGGACTGTTTGCCTAGGTTACAATGGTGGATCCACAAGGCAGAGACTCCAATATTGGGGTCGCTATCCTAAGAATCCCTATGATGCCCACACTAGGGGTGTGGGTGGCAGGGATCTCATCTGGTTGCTTCTGTGGAGAGGCCCTGGGTCTGGGGCAAACTCTCCCTAGAAGGCTCACTCACTCTCTTGCAGTACCAGTTGGAATGCACAGGGGTTCCCCTTGCTCACTATTCTCTGATTTGGTCCAGCTGTGGAAAGTGCACGGGTATTCTAACAGTCAGCTCTGTGACACTGTGGCCGCAGGACTCGGTGTCCACCTTTCCTGTGTGCTGCTTCTTTGTCCTTTCCCTCTGCCAGGAGGGGTTATGTTGACTGGTCCCGGGGTGGCGTGGGAAAGAGTTAGGTTGAGTGTTCTCAATCCCAGATCCCGGGCCCAGATCTCTCTGCCAGAAGCTGCCTGGCGGTAGAACCTATGTTTGCTGATCCTGAGAGAATACCAGGTAGGGTTGAGTGTCCTCAGATCCAGAGCTTGGGTTTCTCTGCTAGGGGCCGCTGGGTGAGCTGGAGAGAGGGTGCTGTGTCCTTTTCAGGCTGCCTCTCTGTCCTTCCCCTCCGCTAGGGCAAACTTATGGAGGTGCTTTCTAAGGTAGTGCCAGAAGGGGTTAGGGCTTCTCAGTCCAATCCTGAGCCGGGGTTTCTCTGCCAGGGTCGGGGGGTGGGGGGTGGCACCGGTGATAGAAATTGCTGCTAGACCTTATTGCGCTGGACCCAGGAGAATCTCAGGATGTGTAGAATGACCACAGTCCCAGATCCTGAGCTGTAGTTTGTTTGCTAGGAGCGGCTGGCAGCACTGGAGTTCAGGCACTGTGAAGCCGCTGTGTGCCTCTTTATCTTTCTGTTTAGCTGCGGCAGGGTGATGGTGGCGTTTGGGGGAGTGCCCAAAAGGACTGGGTTTTCTCAGCCCCGATCTCGGGTTGGGGTACAGACAATGTGGTCTGTGGCAGATTCTGATGGACACCTCTTGCCTCCTCTGAAGAGGGAGTAGGGATTTTGAGCTGGGCGCGCAGCCGCTCTCTGAGCAAGGCAGTAGTTCAGTTGTGCTGGCGGCTGGTACCAGTATTCAGTGAGACCTTCCAGGGAAAGACCTGGTGACCAGTGAGCAGTCTTGCAACTTTCCTTCTTTGTGGGGTTTTTTTTGCGACTGGGACTCTCAGTCTCTGGCACCCTTGTGCCCACAAATCAGCCTGGGAAAGTGATCGGGACACACAGGCGTGTGGCTTCAGCCCGGATACCCAATGCCCACATTACCCGGGATCTCTTCCGGGTTCTGGCTGGGCAGCCGAGAGTGGACCCGACTGATTCCCAGATCGTGGGAGCCTCCCCTTACCTGGGAAACACGATAGCTGTTGTTTTATGGCCCAGAGTTCAGACTCCTGGTAGCTGCATGGAGTGTGTTGTCCAGCTTCTCAGACACAGTGTTCTCCCGGCGCCGCCATCTTGGCCCCCCGAATTTTTGTTTCTAAATAATACAAAAAAGTAGAAATATAAAATATTTTTTCTAATAATACAAATAAGCAAAATAAATTTGCTTTGTTTCTAATAATACAGGGAAACTTAAAGAAGAAGATGTAGATAGAAAGGCCTGAGGACACTGGCATCAGAACAAAATGGCAACCTACATACTGGGAAAGAATCTTCACGAACCCTATATCTGACAGAGGGCTAATATCCAGAATATATAAAGAACTCAAGAAGTTAAAAAGCAACAAATCAAGTAATCCAATTAAAAAATAGGGGTTCATAGTTAAACAGAGAATTCTCTGTAGAGGAATATCAGATGGCAGAGAAAGACTTAAAGAAATGCTCACTGTCTTTAGTCACCAGGGAAATGAAAATCAAAATGACCCTGAGATTTTACCTTATACCCATCAGAATGGCTAAGATAAAAAACTCAAGTGAAAATACATGCTAGAGAGTATGTGCAGAAAGGGGAATCCTCTACCATTGCTGGTGGAAATATAAAATTGTACAACTACTTTGGAAATCAATCTGGTGCTTTCTCAGAAAATAAGGAATAGCTATACCACTGCTAGTCATATATACAAAATAACCTCTGCTCTGATGTAGCCCACAGTAGCTCAGTAATCAATTGGTTTCCTATAGTAAGGGGAACAGGAACTATTTCCGATAGGAACTCAATGGCAGGCTTTTTGACCTCCCCACTCCCCAAGGGAGGAGCAGTCCTACTAGGCCACAGAGGAGGACTTTACAGCCAGTCCTGAAGATACCTGATAAAACAGGGTCAGATGGAAGGGGAGGAGGTCCTCCCCAATCAGTGGACTTGGAAAGGGTCAGGGAGGAGATGAGGGAGGGAGGGTGGATTGGAAAGAAATGAGAGAGCAGGATACGGCTAGGATACAAAGTTAATAAAATGTAACTAATAATAATAAAATAAAAATAAATATTCTCAAGTATACAACAAGGACACTTGCTCAACCATGTGCATGACAGCTTAATTTGAAATAGCGAGAAACCAGAAACAAGTCAGATGTCCCTCAACGGAGGAATAGATACAGAAATTGTGGTACATTTACAAAATGGAATACTACTCAGCAATTAAAAACAAAGAAATCATGAAATTTGCAGGCAAATAATGGGATCTAGAAAAGATCATCCTGAGTGAGGTATCCCAGAAACAGAAAGACACTCATGGTATATGTTCACTTATAAGTGGATATTAGGCATATAATGTAGGATAAACATACTAAAATCTGTACACCTAAAGAAGCTAAGCAAGAAGGAGTATCCTGGGTGAGATGATCAATCACTTAGAAAGACAAAGGGCAAGGACATTGGAAGAAGGAGAAAAGAAGAAACAGGACAGGAGCCTACCACTGAGGGTCTCTGAAAGATTCTACCTAGCAGAGCATCAATGCAGATGCTGAGACTCATAAACAATCTTTGGGCAGAGTGCAGGGAATCATATGAAAGAAGAGGTAGTTAGTAAGACCTGGAGACTATAGGAAAAGGAGAGCAACAGAACCAAAGTATATGGGCTCAGGGGTGTTTTCTGAGACTGATACTCCAACGAAGGTACATTCATGGATATAACCTAAAACTCCTGCTCAGATATAGCTCATGGCAGATCAGTATCCAAGTGGGTACCCTAGTAAGGAAAACAGGGGCGGTCTGTGACATGAACTCAGTGGCTGACTCTTTGACCAGCTCCTGCTGAGGGAGAGGCAGCCTTGCCAAGACACAGAGGAAGATATTGCAGCCAGTTCTGATGAGACCTCATAAGCTAGGTTTGGATGGAAGGGGAGGTGAATCTCTCCTCTAGGTGGAATTGGAGAGAGGCATGGGAGGAGATGAGGAAGGGTATGTGGGAGGGGGCTACATCTGGGATGCAAAGCTAATAAAATGTAATTAATGCAAAAAATAAAAACTTAATTTAAAAATTATAGATGTGTAGAAAAAAACTTTCTTTTAAATGATTGTTTTCAATTTAGTTTATATGTAGCATGAGTATAACTCTGTTCATGAATGTGCCACATGTGGGTGTTCAGGAAAGGAGGTATATATCTTAGACCTGGATTTACAAAGCACTGTGAGCAGCTCACATGGGTTGTAGCACACATGCTTGGTGCTGAGGTTTTAATCTAATTCTTCGGAAGAAGAGCAGAAGAAAGAGGAAGAGGAGGAGAAGAAGGAGAAGGAGAAGAAGAAGGAGAAGGAGGAGAAGGAGGGGAAGGAGAAGGGGAAGCATTCGAAACTGTTGAGCCAACTTGCTAATAGCTTCTTAATAAAGTATCCAGAAATTTCTCAAAATCTATAATTGCTTCTCTAGTTTGTTTGGGAGGTGTTGTGGTGGGGTATGTCCTCACTAAGATCCTAGACACACCTGTACTCTGAGAGAAACGCTATGATGTTTCTGACAGAAACATTACAAACATTTTAAAATAGTGTTATATATTGGTTAAATGAATTAATTATAGTCACTATTTTCCACAGATAAATTCTTTATTATTTTTTTGAGGAGGAAGAATTAGTCAAATAAAAAAAGGCATCAACACCAGAGCCAAATATTAAATGTTAAAAAAAATTAGATCATTTACATTGCAGGTAATTTATTTAAACTCATTAATTATATGCCCTGTTAAGCATATTTTTCATGTTTACTTCATGCCCCATTCTCATCCACAATAGCAATAGCAGTGACCATACTGTCAACACTGGCTTGGAAGTATAAGTTTCTTGACCTTAAAAATCACTAATTACCATTCAATTGCCCTCACTAAGCTTCAGTGTAATTGAAATCACATAGTTCTCTTTATAGGTGAACTGATTATTGAATGTTTATTTTGTTACATCAAGTTGAAAAATGTTAAATGATAAGCCAAGAACTTTCTGAATCAATACAAGGCATGTATGTCTTAGTTATTTTTTAATTTTTTAATATTAGTTACAGTTTAACTTTGTATCCCAGGTATATCCTGCTCCATCATTCCCTCCCAACCCACCCTCCCTCCCTCATCTTCTTCCTAACTCTTTCCAAGTCCACTGAAGGGGGAAGACCTCCTTCTCTTTCATCTGACCCTGGTTTATTAGATATCTTCAGGACTGGCTGCAAAGTTCTCCTCTGTGACTTAGCAGGGCTGCTCCTTTCTTGGGTTGAGGGGGAGATCAAAAAGCCAGCAAATGAGTTCATGTCAGAAATAGTCCTTGTTCCCCTTACTAGGAACCGACTTGGATACTGAGCTACCATGGGCTACATCCGAGCACGGGTTCTAGTCTTAATTATTAATAGTGAGATTTTAAAATAGTGTTGCTGTTTCTTTTTCTTAATGTAGCTATTGTTATATGTGAATTAATACATAACTAAAAAAAAAAAAAAAAAAACAAGGGGAGCAGCATTACCAGGCCACAGAAGAAGACAATGCAGCCACTGCTGATGAGACCTAACTGACTAGGAAGGAAGGAAAAGAAGACCTCCCCTATCAGTGGACTTGGGGAGGAGCATGTGTGCAGAGGGAGGAGGAAAGGAAGGATTGAGAAGGGAGGAGGGAGGAAACCACAGGGTGGATACAAAGTGAAAAAAGTATAATTAATAAAGAATTAAAAAATAATAATAATAAAAAAGAAATATAAATGCACAAAACCGGAAACCAAATTAAAACAAAACAAACAAACAAACAAACAAACAAACAAACAAAAAAAACACAAAAAGTCAGATCTACCTAGAATGCAAGCTTGTTCAATTAAAGAGGTAGGTGAGAATGATTCTAATATTTTCATGGAATGGTTACATTTTAAAAGAGACAGATGAGAAATTAATTCAACATTTAATTTCCACATATTCTATTGGATAATATTTTGAAAGAAATCTCTTGATTGTTACTGTTTCAAGTTTAAAAAAAGAATCTTTAGTCTAGAACACATAAATTAAAAATCATGTGCAGAACATGGTGCAGTTTGTATTTTATTCTGTTTAAGATACATAAAAAGTTGAATGAAATGTTTTTTGGTACTATTGTCTTCCATATGGACATTATGTAGTTTTTCCTATAGTACACTTTTTTTTTAAATGCTTTGGGAGTTTTATACAATGCACCCTAATCACATATTCTACCCAGTTCTTCTAGGTCTACCCTTCCGTCCTTGTACTCCCCCCGCCCAAAAAAAAGAAAAATATAACAAGTCCAACTTTTGTTACCCGTATGCACATTGGAGCTTGGTGAAACTCCCAGGATCCATTCTCTTAAAGCAAAAGTCTCTTTTCTATTCTTCCTAACCCTGCCAGAAGCTATCAGCTGTGAAAAGCTATACTTAGCATCTTTACCACAAATTTTTCTTTGGTATGACAAGCACTTTTATCTGCTGAGCCATGTCTTTGGCCTCTTTTGGGCAAGTATATTAGTAGACACACATTTACTACAAACAAGTGCTTGGTTCCCATAACAAATTACATAATCACCCAGGCTTTACATGATTATTTATTATTATTATTATTATTATTATTATTATTATTATTATTATTATTACTTACTTTACATCCCAAGGGTGCCTCCTCCCTCTCCTCTTTCCAGTCTCCCTTTACCTTTTTCCCTCTTCTCCATTCCCCACAGAAAAGAGGAGCTCCCCTCACCCTGTATCAACCTTCCCCAGCACACCAAGTCACATCAAGACTGAGCATATCTTCAAACCTGAGGTCAGGAAGGGCAGCTTTGCCAAACGGGGAAGTGATCCAATAGCAGGTAATAGATTGCATGTTAGAAAGAGCCTCCTTGACTCCACTGGCCAGGTACGCCCCATATGAAGAACAAATGGCCCATAGGCCACAGATGTGCAAGGGGCTGGGGTCGGTCAAGACAATGCAAGCTCCTTAGTTGATGTCTCCGCCTCTGAAAGCCCCCATGGGACTTGCTTAGTTGTCTCTGTTGGTATTCATGTGAGGCTCCTGACCCCTGCAGATCCTTCCATCTCTCTCCCAACATTTCCAAAGGACCCCAGAGCTCTGTCCTATGCTTGGCTGCAAGTCCCAGCATCTGTCTTGATCAACTGCTTACTGGAGCCTCCCAGAAGATCACCACACAAGTTAGGCTCCTGTCTGCAAGCATAACAGAGCATCCTTAATAATGTTAGAGGCTGGTTCTCTACTGTGGGATGGGTCTAAAGTTGGAAAAATTTGGTTAGGCATTCCCTCAATCTTTGTTCCCTCTTTATTGCTGAACTTCTTGTAAGAGGGTAATTTTGGATCAAAGGATTTGTTTCCCTCCTTCCACTAACACTTCCTGGCTAGGAGATGGTCACTTCAGTCTCATGTCCTGCCCTGTTAGGAGTCTCAGCTAGAGACACATCCATATCCTTCCAGGAACCTAGCCTTTCTCAGGACTCCATCTTGACAAAGAGATGACCCTTCTCATTTTCCCTTCATATTCCCAGCCCTCTCACCTCCCACACATGTTCTCCTCACATCTGATTCCCAGTTTGTTTCCCTTCCCATTCCATCTCATACCAGTTCCCTCTCTTCATCGACTTCTGCTGATTATGCTAATTTCCCTTCTGAGTAATATTCTGGTACCCTTTCTGGCCCCTCCTCCTTTTTATTTAGCTTCTTTGGGTCTGTGGATTATAGTGTGGTTATCCTGTTCTGTAAGTCTAATATCAGCTTATAAGTGAGTACATACCATGTATGTCTTTATGCTTCTGGGATACCTCATTCAGGATGATTTTTTTCTAGTGCCCACCATTTGCCTGCAAATTTCATGATTTCCTTGTTTTTAATAGCTGAGTAGTATTCCATTGTGTAAATGTAGCACAATTTCTGTATCCATTATTCCATCGAGGGACATCTAGTTTTCCTGTTTCAAACTATTATGAATAATCTTCTAAGAATATAGTTGAGCAAATGTCCTTGCTGTATGTTGGAACATCTTTTGGGTGTGTATCCAGGAGTGGTATAGCTGGGTCTTGAAGTAGAACTATTCCCACTTTTCTGAACATAGTTGAGCAGATCCTTAACCATCCCTACATCAGACAGAGGGCTAGTACCTAAAACATACAAAGAACTTAAGAAATTAATCAACAAATCAAATAATCTAAATTTAAAAATGAGGTACAGAGTTAAAACAAGAATTCAAAACAGAAAAATCTTGAATGGCTGAGAAGCACTTAAAGAGATAATCAATGTCCTTAGCCATCAGAAAAGTGCAAATCAAAAGGACTCTAGAATTCCATCTTGCACCAATCAGAATGGGTAAGATCAAAAACTTTACCAAAAATTTTAAGGACTCTCTTCAATAGCTTCCTGTCTGGACTAATGTGAATGACTGAATATGCCACACTTAAAAAACTGGGACATTTTCAACATTTGCCCTATATAAAGGTTCTCAGCTAAGAGATAAACCATCTCCATAATAACCTTAGATGTTTTCTGTGTTATAATTTCATTTACAATATTCCCTGAAATAATCACTAGTGCGGCATTTTCCTGTCAATTTTATGTCATGATTTGGTCATAGTGATAAAATAGACGTAAAACCATCTATAATATGGAGAGATTTGTATAGTTTTGGTGATTAAACCTTGATAAGTTTGATGAAATTTCATAAATATAATTGAAAATTGTGAAATATAATAATTAAATGTACAAAGATATAAAAAAGGCAAGTTTTTGTTGTTTTTTTAGAGACAGGATATCTTACAGTAACCCTAACTGTACTGGAACCTGCTTTGTAGACCAGTTAGGCCTTGAATTCAGATATCCCCCTTACTTGGCTTGTCAAGTGCTGGGATTAAATGTGTGTGCCACCACTGCCCAGCAAAGAATTTTTTTAAGAATATTAATCTAGGTAGGTATACATTTGCAAAATTTAGAAATGTTAAAATTAAAAATTAGGGGAGGAGGACCTTCCCTATCAGTGGACCAAGGGAGGGGCATAGGGGGAGAAGTAGGAGGAAGGGTGGGACTAGAAGGAGAGAAGGGAGAGGGACACAGCCAAGTTACAAATTGAATAAGTTGTAATAAATGATAATGATAACAATAATAATACTAAACTAAAAAATTATAAGATTCTTTTATATATGTTCTTGGGCCATTTTTCATAAACAAAAGAAAGTCATGCTAAATTCTAAATATGTCATCTTAGAGAGTTCATATGCTGCTTTGGCGGTTATTTTGACTTCCTAGCAGGAGTATTACTACAAAAGACAATTGTGATATGAAATCCACAGAATTTACAGAAGTAAATTAAAAAGCAAATGCACAAAACAATCAAGTAAGTTGTATTTTTATTTTTTATAGAAAAAGAGGAGAAGCAGGTGAAAGATATTGAATATTGCTTAGAAATTTTGTATCTTCAGGCTAGGTAAATTCTCTTAAGTAACATGCACTTACCCTTACACCTGATAGGTTAAAGCCTTTCTTGACTCATCCTAAATGTTGGAGATATAGCATGCTCCTTGAATGGGAGAATCTGTGTAGTTTAAAGGTTTATAATTACTATATAATGCTAAAACCGAATTAAATTAAAATTGTGGTCCCTAGACCTCCTTTTTTTCTTTTATTCTTCTATTTTTTTTATTACAATTTATTCACTTTGAATCCTGGCTGTGGCTCCCTTCCTTGTTTCCTCCCAATCCCTCGCTCCCTTTTCAATCCCTATGTCCTTTCCCTAGTCAACTGATACGAGAGGTCCTCATTCCCTTCTAACTCACCCTAGCCTATCAGGTCTCATGAAGACTGGCTGCATTGTCTTCCTCTGTGGCCTGGCAAAAGGGCTGCTCCTCTTTGAGAGGGCGGTCAAAGAGCCAGCCACTAAGTTCATGTCAGAGTCAGTCCCTTTTCCCCTGACTAGGGCACCCACTTGGACACTGAGCTGACATGGGCTACATCTGAGCAGGGGCTCTAGGTTATATCATGAATGGTCCTTGGTTGGAGTAACAATCTCAGAAAAGACCCCTGTGCCCATATTTTTTGGTTCTGTTGCTCTCCTTGTGAAGCCCCTGTCCTATCTATGTCTTACTATCACCCCCTTCTTTCATAAGATTCCCTGCACTCTGCCCAATGTTTTGTTGTGAGTCTCAGCATCTGCTTTGATACACTGCTGAGTAGTCTTTCAGAGGCCCTCTGTGTTAGGCTCCTCTCCTGTTTCCTGTTTTTTTCCTTCTTACAATGTTCATCTCATTTGTCTTTCTGAGTGAAGAATGATCATCTTACCCAGGGTCCTCCTTCTTGCTTAGCTTCTGTAGATATAAAAATTTTAACAAGTTTATCTTTTCTTATAGGTCTAGTATCAACTTACAGGTCGGTATATACTATATATGTCTTTCTGCTTCTGGGATACCTCACTCACATGATCTTTTCTTGATACCACCATTTACCTCAAATTTCATGATTTCCTTGTTTTTAATTGTTGAGTAGTATTCCATTGTGTGAATGTACCACAATTTCTGTATCTATTCCTTCATTGAGAGGCTTCATTGGGTTGTTTCTGGTTTCTGGCTATTTCAAATTAAGCTGCTATGAACATGGTTAAGCAATGTGTACTTGAGCATATTTTGGATATATGCCTAGGAGTGGTATAGCTGGAACTTGAGGAAATGTTATTCCCAATTGTCTGAAGCTGTACTACAGAGCAACAGTAAAAAAAAAAAAAAAAAAAAAAAAAAAAAAAAAAAAAAAAAAAAAAACAAAAAAAAAAAAAAAAAAAAAAAAAAAAAAAAAAAAAAAAAAAAAAAAGAACTACATTGTATTGACATAGAATAGAATGGTGGATCAATGAAAACAAATAAAAGACCCAGAAATAAATCCACACACTTACAGATACTTGATTGTTTACAAAAAAAGCAAAACCTTACAATGGAAAAAAGACAGCATCTTCAACAGATGGAGCTGGTCCAACTGGATGTCTACATGCAGAAAATGAAAACAGATCCATATTTATGACCTTGCACAAAACTAAAGTCTAAGTGGATCAAAGACCTCAACATAAAACCAGATACTCTAAATCGGTTAGAAGAAAAAGTGGGGAACAGCCTAGAACTCATTGGCACAGGAGACAACTTCCTGAACAGAACACCAACAGCACAAGCTCTAAGATCAACAATCAATAAATGGGACCTCATGAAACTGAAAAGCTTCTGTAAAGCAGAGAACACTGTCGTCAGAACAAAATGACAACCTACAGACTCAGAAAGAATCTTCACCAACCCTATATGTGACAGAGGGTTAATATCCAGAATATATAAAGAACTAAAGAAGTTAAAAAGCAATGGATCAAGTAATCCAATTAAAAAAATGGAGTACAGAGCTAAACAGAGAATTTTCTGTAGAGGAGTACTTAAAGAAATGGACTTGGAAAGCAGCAAGGAGGAGATGAGGGAGAGAAGGTGGAATTGGGAGGGAACGAGGGAGGGGTTTATGGCTGGGATACAAAATAAATAACCTGTGATTGATTAAAAAATAATAAAATAAAATAAATATATAAATAAAATAAAATTTATGAAACTAAAAAAAAAAAATAAATGCTCAACATTCTTAGTTATCAGGGTGATGCAAATTAAAATGACCCTGAGATTTCACCTTGCACCCATCAGAATGTCTTAGATCAAAAACTCAAGTGACAACACATGCTGGAGAGGTTGTGGAGAAAGGGGAACCCTCCTCCATTGCTGGTGGGAATGTAAACTTGTACAACCACTCTGGAAATCAACTTGGTGCTTTCTCAGAAAATTAGGAATAGCGCTTCCCCAAATTCCAGCTATATCACCCCTATCCATATACCCAAAATATGCTTAAGTATACAACAAGGACATTTGCTCAACCATGTTTGTAGCAGCTTTTTTTTTTTTTTTTTTTTTTTTTTTTTTTTTTTTTTTTTTTTTTTTGGTAATAGCCAGAACCTGGAAACAACCCACATGTTCTTCAATGGAGGAATGGATACAGAAATTGTGGTGCTTTTGCACAAGAAAATCATGGAAGAAAACTTTCCCAAATTAAAGAAAGAGATGTCCTTAAACATACAAGAGGCTTACATAACACCAAATAGACAAGACCAGAAAAGAAACTTCTCACATCACATAACAGTCAAAACACTAAATCTACAGAACAAAGAAAAAAATATTAAAATCAGCAAAGGAAAAAGGCCAAGAAACATAATGTAAACCTATCAGAATCACACCAGACTTCCCAACAGAAACTATGACAGCCAGATGGGCCTGGACAAAAATCATGCAGACTCTAAGAGAACATAGTTGTCATACCAGACTACTATAAGCAGCAAAATTTTCAATCAATATTGATGGAGAAAACAAAATATTCCATGACAAATCTAAACTTAATATCTACACAGCATCCCAACCCTACAGAAGATACTAGAATTGAAACTCCAATCTAATAAAATGAACTACACCCAAGAAGTCACAGGAGATATATAGCTTCACAATAAAACAAAACACTCACACCAACACACTATGACACTAACTTCACAATAAAAGGAACTAACATTCATTGGTCACTCTTTTCTATTAACATCAACGGACCCAACTCTCCAATCAAAAGACACAGATAAACAGAATGGTTGTGCAAACAGGATCCAACATTCACCTGCTTCCAAGAAACACACCTCTGCAACAAAGACAAACACTACCTCAGAGTAAAGGGCTGAAAAAAGGTTTTTCAAACAAATGGACTCAGAAAACAAGCTGGAATAGCTATCTTAGTACTCAAAAAAATAGATTTTTTTCAACCAAAATTAATCATTTCCTTCTCATTAAATGAAAAGGCCATCATGAAGAACTCACAATCCTGAACATCTATGCCCCAAATAAAGAGCACCTGCTTCATAAATAAAATATTGTTAAAGCTCAAATCACACATCAGTCCCAACACCTTACTAGCAGGAATACTTCAACACTCCACTGGCTAAGATAAAAAAAACTCAAGTAACAACACATGCTGGATAAGGTGTAGAGAAATGGGAACCCTCCATAATTACTAGTGGAGTGTAAGCTTGTACAACCACTTTGGGAATCACTCTGGTGCTTTCTCAGACAATTAGGAATAATGCTTTCTCTAGATCCAGCTATTCCACTCCTAGGCATATATACCCGAAATATGCTCAGCTATACAACAAAGACATTTGCTCAGCCATGTTCATAGCAGCTTTATTTGTAGTAGCTAGAATCTGGAAACAACCCAGATGTCCCTCAACTGAGGAATGGATACAGAAATCGTGGTACATTTACATAATGGAATACTACTCAGCAATTAAAAACAAGGAAATCAGGAAATATGCAGGCAAATGGTGTGAACTAGAAAAAATCATCCTGAGTGATGTATCCCAGAAACAGAAAGACTCACATGCTATATACTCACTTATAAGTGGACATTAGGCATATAATATAGGATAGACATACTAAAATCTATACACCTAAAGAAGCTAAACAAAGAAGACCCTAGGGATGATGCTCAATCCTCATTCAAAAAGGCAAATGAGATAGACATCAGAAGCAGAAGACAGAGGACCAGACAGGTGCCTGCCACAGAGGGCCTCTGATAGACTCTACTTATTAAGGTATCAAAGCAGATACTGAGTCTCATAGATAAACTTTGGGCAGAGTGCAGGGAATTTTATGAACAAAGGGGGAGATAGAAACACCTGGAGGGGACAGGAGCTCCAAAAGGAGATCAACAGAGCCAAAACCACAAAGAAACTAAAAGAAACAAGCAAACAAACAAAAACTGGGCCCAGCAGGCTGCAGAGACTGATACCCCAAACAAGAAACATGCATGGAGAGGACCTAAAACCCCTTTCAGATGTAGTCCATATACTCAGTTTCCTTGTGGGTTCCCTAATAAGAGGAAAAGGGCTGTCTCTGGTATGAACTCAGTGGCTGGCTCTTTGATCACCTCCCCTCAGTGGGTGAAATCTTCCCAGGCCATACAGGAAGACAATGCAGCCAGTCCCAGTAAGACTTGATAGGCTAGAGTCAGATAGAAAGGGAGGACCACCTTCCTTATCAGTGTACTAGTTGATTGGCATAGGGGAAGAAGAGAGAAGAAGGGAGGCATTGAGATGAGACAATGTAGCAGTTCATAGCTTTGATACAAATTGAATAAATTGTAATAAATAATAAATTAATAAAATAATAAAGTATAATTTTTATTTGTTAGCAAAAAAAAGAAAATAATCATATCTTGTGGGATAACAATATATAAAATTCAGTTTGTTTAAAATTCACAAAATTCCTGTGCTACAAGTTAGTGAACCTATGATTTTATATGATTAAACTTGAAATTAGTTTTAATTTAATTCCACTTACAGTAAAAATTGAGATTTTTTTACTTGGCTTAATAAAGATTAGCATGTATTTTTCTACTTTGTAGTCTTAATCTTAGTTTTAAAAATTTTTAAATAATCTTAGGAAACCAGTGTGGAGTAGGTAATGGACTATGCCTAAATTGATAACTTTAGCATAAAACCAAAACTTTTTGATATCTTTATTTGCATTATTATCTCTTTGTTTCACATACAAGAAAGACAAGGTCATGTCCTAAGTTAAAATGGGAGAGAATCTAAATTATTTATTTTAATAGATATTATGGAAGAAAAGAATCAATCTTCTGATGATATAAGAAAGCATTTAAGCATGTTTTTTAACTCTAAGCTAACTTGATATGGTCAGGTAAGTCTGCTTAGATTTTGTAAGACCAAAGGTTGTTCATTAAGCAACAAAGACTATATCCACAGAGATTTGGAGGTTAAAATACAGTCTCAACCAGAAGACCTCATTTATGGAGATGTTTTTCTTTTGGCTTGGAAAATATCCATTTGTCATGTCCTCATTTGGCTTCCTATTGTTTCTAAGATCACTTCTTCTCTTCATAGGAACACAAATCAAGGTGAATTTGGTTGAATATTTCTATGAATTTACATAACATAAATTACTTTCTTAAATGTCTGTCTACAAAACATGTTTACTTTGGAACTGAGTATACCAATATTAAAAATAATGTGTACCAATGAGTATTAAATAGAGAAAACGTTAAAAAGAAAGATTATTCTGGCATGATATTCTCTTAAAATGTATATAAGTGTGGTGAAGGGCATGAGTGGATTTGAGGGTAGAAGCGAAAGGAATAAATGTTATCATTATATTATAATTCACAAAAATATGAGAAAAAATGTCCTCTAAGGTGAGACACAAGGCTCTAATTTATGCAATAGAGAATCCATCTCTCCTAGAGCAAATCATGCTTTGTGGAGTCCAATGCTTATTATCAATTCCCCTTGCTGTCCTTAAACCTCAGCAGTACCCAGCTACAAATGAGCCATTCTAGAAAGAATATTTTTACACCAGGACATTTTGTGAAGCAGAGCTCAATTCACATCCATTGATCTAGACATCAAGTTCCCCAATTGCCATTCAGAGAGATTTTTCCTACACAATCACAGGCTGAATGAGCCATAGTGTAATGATCAAAATGAATGCAAATATAATATATCATCCACATGTATTGAATGTTTGGTCCCCTGAGTGTGGCACTATTATGGGAGGTTGTAAAATTTAGGAGGAATGACACCGTTAGAGAGGTATGTCCCAGAAAGTATAGGTTGTACCATGTCCTCTATCTCTGTTGTCTGACCTTCTGTCTAAGAAGGTAGAGTTAAGCTACCATAGTCTGAACTCACAGAAACTGTGAGTCAAGACAAATCCTCCACTCTTAAAAACAAGAGACAAACAGATAAATAGATGATACATGATAGATAGAAAAGATAATAGATGATAAATAGATAGATGACAGATAGATAGATCGATAGATAGATAGATAGATAGATAGATAGATAGATAGATAGATAGATATAATGTCTAGGTGTCCTGATTATGCCATGAGTTGGAGGCCTTTGGAAAACACTTTGTTTGCAGGTGGGTCAACTCTGAGAAGCCACTTGACTTGGACATGTCAGGAAAAATCAAAAAGAAAGAAGGAAATAAAGCAGAAACAGTAATACCTGTCTATCATTGTTAACTGTCTCATCAGGTTAAACATCAGAACATTTACTAATTTTGTTAACACTTATGAAAAAACACCACATTTTAAATTTCTAGGAAAAAAATTTAAAGATTCTAAATTTTTCTACTCTAGTTGTTATGGCTTCAGACCTAAAAGAGTGACTAATTTTTAGCCCCACAAATAAATTTTAAAATATTGTTTAGTATTTACAGAATCAATATATATTTGTATATATATATATATATATTTATGTATGTGTGCCATTACATATGTGTATTGGTATAAGCAAACACTATTGAAAGAAATAATTATTAAAAGGAAATTCTACAGTAAATATTTAACAAATCTTTATTTTCTCATTTAATTTATGATCATACATGTACACAATTATAGAGTAGAGATACTGTTTAAAGTTTATTTCACCATGTCATAGAAAAAAATCATTCTTACTTTTCTCACTCTCTTACATAACAGTTACAGCACTATTCCATGTGACTAGTTAAGGAAGAGGACAAAATAAATTGTGTGATGTTTTTCATATGAAATAAACAAAACTGCTTACAAGGGTGTTTCTAACCTAACTCTCATTCTATTTGAAAATGACGAGGAAGAGTAAATCATGTGACTCACTCTTGGCTAATATTTCTATTTTAATTTTCACCAATGAGTCAAGCACAAAATCAGATCTTTACTATGACAAAAAATAACTCCTTTCCATATTTTTGGTATTTTCCTCAATTTGTCACTTTGTGGAATTTTCTGTGGAACTAGAAATACTTTCCAATATCAGATAATATGTTATCACCTTTTTCTCTTGAAAAGATAAGAAGGGTTTATCCTCACCTGGCAAGTCATGAACCATGTAATTCCAATTGAGCACGTTTGGTTCTTTAGTAACAGCGTACCTGAGTAGTTTACCTGCTTGTGTTCTTTTTCTGCCCCTGGAGAGTGAGTCACTGGTGCTCTCTACTTAAGCTCTTGATACCAATAGATAGTTGCTGTCCCAGTGTAAGTGCTTATTGTAAAGATAAATTCAGCTTTAAAATATCTTGAAGACATGAAAAGGAGATCACAAGTAGATATCTTGAAAGCAGCCATTTCTTATTTTTGTCAAGTATCCACATTCGGAGGACTGGTTTCTCCAGGGATAAGTTTCATAATCACAGAATATTATATTCCACAGGCAGAACAAAATTCCTCAATGTCTCACTTAAATAAATGCTTACTCTGGTATTTCAGCAACAAAGACCATTTTACAATATATGAAGAAGATATACTTTGAAAAAAAAAAAAAGGGATTCTGTGGCATTTACATGTCCCATCAGTGTTGACATCTGTACTTATGATTCCCTTACTTCAGTGAAACTCAAATCTGGTTTCAGAATTGTATGATAGAAACTTTGTGATCAAATAATAAGCCATAATTAAAAAATAAATAAATAAATATATATATATACATATAAATTGAGATGCAGTCATGATACTTAACTATCCTATGTATTCATAAGCACATACACATTAAAATATAAATGTAACGAAGAATGGATAAACTATACAAGCTTTGAACAATTGCATATACACATGAAAATATAGACAATAACATAAACTTCTAATTTTAGGAATTAAAATCAAATTTCAAAGGAGGCTATTTTCTCCCTTTTGGGGTGACCTAGCCAGCCCACCGAGGAAGTCCTGATGGGACCTGATAGGTCAGGGTCAGACAGTAAGGGAGGAGAACTTCCTATATTAGTGGACTAGGGTGGAAGGAAAAGGGAGGAAGAGAGTGAAATAGTGAGACTGGGAGGACATGAGGGAGGCACCTATAACCATGATATAGAGTGATTAAATTGTAAATAATAATAATAATAATAACAAATTTTATAAAGCTGGAATTTAGATTAGCCAGGGGCACAGGGATAGAATAGAGAAGTACTCCTGAAAATGTGTTTAATTCCTTTCAGATGTCTCCCATCAGCTAGATTTTGGCATATTTTCCATTTAGTATCGTTTATAGCCATATCTTCAAATATGACTGAGCATAGAGATATAAAAATAAATATTAGTTATATATTTATTTGGGCTTATATGTTTCTCAAATATAAACATGAAAAGTAGAAGTCTGTAAAATATAAACAAACTTATTTTTAAAAAAAAGAAATAAAAGAGGCTATTTGGTTTCTATTTGAATTAAAAGCCATAATCTTCAAGAATCCTAATAACTCACCCACTAGTAACACATAAATTAGATTTCAATTAACTATCCAGTACATTTTACTGTTAGCTGATAACTTTTAATATTGCTTCAGATACAGCATATTATTAGATGTAGCATTTAAAATGATATATTATAATCTCAAAAATTAAAATAAAAAGTTCTAAAAAGACTTCAAGTCCAGAGAGACAAAAATACTATTGGTAAATTTTCAATTAATTCTAGTGCTGGACATGTTGTGGTTCAAATGTTACACTAGCCATGTTTATACTCCTTTTTGGTGAAAGCAAATTACTTTAGTTGCCAAAAGGAAATTATACTACAAAATATTAATTCAGCAAATGTGACAATTAATTAATTATAATTATTTATTCCAAGTAATTTTATTACTTTTAATTTATTGCTTCTTAATAGCATGTTGTGATTTCAGTTATCAGCCCACATTTTAACCCTCACAGCATGTGCTTAGCTGATATTATTATTATGTATCAAACATAACTGAAAGATGCAGGATTCAAACACACTGATGGGACTAAACAGATAACCTGAATATTTTAAATCATTTTCCATTCCAGCTTGTAGTACTATTTTTAGTTAAAACAGTAGTGCTCTAAATTACCTCGCCAGTCTTAAGAAGATATAGTCACTGACACGTGGCTATGATATTCAACCTCCAAATTCACATGCAAACTATGTAATCATTATTCATACATGTTTTAAAACATTAATAACATTGACGGTTTTAAAATATATTTTGAGTAGCAGTATAAGCTGTAAAATTCTGATTACTCTAATGATAATTATTGAATAAGTAATTTTATTTTATATAATTTATAAGTCTGAAAAAGAAAAAACATTTCTCTTATAGTGAAAATTTAAAAATTAACGACTATAGATATAGTATTAACAAAAATCAATTTATCTGTGACATTTTCATTTTTTGTATATATTTTTTAGATTTTAACATGCATATATATTTATGCATACCATTGGAATTCAACATTTTTAATAACTCATTTAATATATATCAAAGTATTTTAAGCAAATACAGTTTTAAATCATGCACAACTGAATCATAACTATTTTTTAGTGAATAGTGCTTATCTTTTCACCTTAGCAAAATCTTTACATTATTTAAAATTCAGACTATATTCAGGTTTCCCCAAATATTCTTCCTATATCATTAGCTCAGACATGATCTTCCTGTATCTAACTTTTTTGAATATCAACACATAGTTGACAGGAACGTTCAGCTTCCTTCCCTATCACTACCAAAGTAAAGTGGAAATTAAAGTAACTGTGAAATGTGAAATAAATTGAATGCAAGAAATAAATTTTAGGCTTTGGGAAGGATTCAAAATCATTTTGAATGAAAATGAAAGAAACTATAGTTGTGTCTGTAATTTTGAATTTATTCATCAGTGATTTTTTCTTAAATAGCAAAGTGCATTTCATAAATACCATTAATAATCTGTTTTTAAAGGAAAATTAAAGTTCACAAATCGTTGTTTTTCATATTTATTATCAAAAAAGAATCAAATATAAAATTATTTTGAAGATATTATATTGGGGATTGAAGATAGCGTTTGGCACATATAATCCAAAGTTGTTGAAAGAAGGGAAAACAGCATTTTTTTCCAAGAATAAATCCTCTAATGCTCAAAGGTAAATACATGATTGTATGCACAATACTAAGTTGACTCAACAAATTATATCTACCTAAAATTTAAAAATGGAGTACAGAGCTAAAAAGAGAATTCAAAATAGAGGAATATAAAATGGCAGAGAAACACTTAAAGAAATGCTCAATATCCTTAGTCATCAGGGAAATGCAAATCAAAACGACCCTGCTATTTTACCTTACAACCATCAGAATGGCTAATATCAAAAACTCAAGAAACAACACATGCTGGAAAGAATGTGGATAAAAGGGAACCTTTCTCCAATGCTGGTGGGAATGTAAACTTGCACAACCACTTTGGAAATTAATCTGGCATTTTCTCAGACAATTAGGAATAGTGCTACCTCAAGATCCAGTTATAGCACTCCTAGGCATATATCCAAAAGATGCTCAACTACACAACAAGGACATTTGTTCAACCATGTTCATAGCAGCTCTATTCTTAATACCATAATCTGGAAACAATCCAGATGTCCCTCAACTGAGGAATAGATTCAGAAATTGTGGTACTTTTATACAATGGAATACTACTTAGCAATTAAAAACAAGGAAATCATGAAATTTGCAGGCAAATGGATGGAACTAGAAAAGATCACCTTGAGTGAGGTGTCTCAGAAGCAAAGACACACACGGTATATACTCACTAACAAGTGGATATTAAACATACAATATAGGATATACATACTAAAATCTGTACACCCAAAGAAGCTAAGCAAGAAGAAGGATTCTGGGTAAGATGATCAATCCTTATTCAGAAAGGCAAACGGATGGATCACAGAAAAGGAAGAAAACAAGAAATAGGAGAGGAGCCTACCATAGAGGACCTCTGACTCTACACAGCAGGGTATCAAAGGAAATGCTGAGACTCATGGTCACACTTTGGGCAGATTGCTAGGAATCTTATGAAAGAAGGGAGAGATAGAAAGACCTGGAGAGGACAGGAGTTCAACAGGAGAGCAACAGAACCAAAAAATCTGGACAAACTAGTATTTTGTGAGACTGATAATTCCAAACAAGGACCATGCATGGAGATAACCTAGAACCTCTGCAAATATGTAGCCCATGTAGCCCACTTAGCCCAAGCTAAGTGTCCAAGTCGAAATCCCTAGTAAGGGGAACAGGGACTTTCTTTGACATGAATTCATTGGCTGGCTCTTTGATCACCTCCTCCTGAAGGGGGGAGACTTACCTTACCACAAATGAAGACAATGCAGTCAGTCTTGATGAGACCTGATAGGCTAGGGTCAGAGGAAACCTTCCCTATCAGTGGACTTGGGGAGGGACATGGGAGGAGAAAAAAGAGGGATGGTGGAATTGGGAAGGGACAAAGAAGAAGGCTACACCTGGCATAGAAAGTCAATAAACTATAATTAATATATAAATAAAAAGAAAAATGGATAAAATTTAAGATAGTATTTTTTTGTAACTAGGAAAATGTTTTAAGTTTTAATTTGATCCTAGAATAGATTAATAATATATTTTAATATGTATTTCAAAGTTATTGAATCCTTAATGTTTAAAATATGAAACTCTAAACTGCATATCCAATATTGCTCTTGTAATTTTGAATGATACAAATGCTTAAGGTGAAATATAAAGTCATCAACTAGCAATGCTTTTAGAAGATTTTGTACTGAAATTTTTGTCAAATACTAGAAAATGCATTACATACATAATCTGTAATTGAAATTATGATCATTTTGTTTAAATAACATAACTATAAAAACTGTTAAAACACAACCTCTGTCAATGCCAAACTTTTCTTACTTTTTGAAGGTTATTATATATTAGGTTATAAGAATTGTTTTCTACAGAGCATCTGTGCCAGACATTTGATTCTTTCTTTTTTTTATTAATTACACTTTATTCATTTTGTATCCCCCCATAAGCCCATCCCTCCTCCCCTCCTGGTCCCCCCTCCCACCCCTTTCTGCATACATGCCCCTCCCCAAGTCCACTGATAGAGGAGGTCCTCCTCTCCTTCTTTCTGATCTTAGTCTATCAGTTCTCATCAGAAGTGGCTGCATTGTCAGGGTTCTAGGTTATCTCCACGGATAGTCCTTGGTTGGAGTATGAGTCTCTGGGAAGTTCCCTGTGTTCAAATTATCTTGTTCTGTTGCTCTCCTTGTGGAGTTCCTGTCCTCTCCAGCTCTTACTATTTCCCACTTTTTACATAAAATTCCATTCACTCTGCCCGTCAGTTGGCCATCAGGCTCAGCATCTGCTTTGACAGTCTGCACTGCAGAGTCTTTCAGAGGCCCTCTGTGGTAGGTTCCAAGGTTGTTTTCTATTTTCTTCTGGCTTTCAGAGGCCCTCTGTAGCAGGTTCCTAGGTTGTTTTCTGTTTTCTTTTTCTTCTGATGTCCATCCTCTTTGCCTTTTAGGATGGGAATTTTGTTTTGTTTAAACTGTACTTTATATAATCTTTTACCCTGTAGACACAGACTTAGGGACGTTTGCCTGAGAAAAAGCAACTGCATGCCTTCTATAGGAGCCGTATGACTGTCTTATGCAGAAAACCATGTCTCTAAAGGCTATTAGATTAGCATTCTTTAGGCAAAGTTCTAAAACTCTATCATTAAAACACAAAATTTACATTTAAATGTACTCCTGCCGGAGCTACAGGTTAAATCCCAATTTAGCACTGTCAACAAAATTTAAGCTTATATATGTGTATGTGTGTTTGTGTGTATACACACACAAAAAGCTATGTGATGGGATGACAATCAGGTATGATGTATGTGACTTTGAATCTGATGTTAGTCGACAATTTCTGAAGAGGCAGATCATTGTATGAGGTAGATTGAAGCCTTAGGAACTTGGAAGCTGTTAAATAGAAAGTTTTAAATTAACTCTCCAAAGTTTGTGATGAAAACCTGCACTTGATTACCCTGTGAACACACACAGAAAACAGAAGAGAAGAAGACAAGGATGGGAAACAAAGAAAAAGGGCCCTAAACACTATGTAACTGAGTTACAAGATTTCAGATTTGTATTTCCAGGGTTATGTGCTTCTATTCAAAAATTTAAAAATATACTTACAATTAAACTTCAACATGCCAGCCAAGAATCAATGTTATTTTAAGAATTAATAAAAACTCATAAGTTGTTTATTTTACAGCCTTTTTTTTCATACTCTTCAAACAAGGAAACTTATACAAATGTTTAATTTATACCTTTCAGAAAGTTTTTTTAAAGCATGTTGTTTGAGTAATAGATCACTTGATACATTTGTTTTATTAATTATATTATTTGTGTTTTAATTATTTCTTGTTAGCATGTAATAAATGCTTGGGATGATTATGAAATTATACAGACATGCAGACCACGTTACTAATTTTCAATGATTTTCATTTCATTTTTTTTCATACAACATATCTTGCTTTTACTCTTCCCCTCCCCCAAATTCTCCCTAACCTCTCTATATTTATCCAACTTTATGTTCGGAAACCAGACTGGGAAGCTTTGTGCTTCCTCTTTCCGGCTGAGCAACGAGCGTCTCTCAGGTCAAATGGCACAAGCGACTTCAGACCAGATATAAGAGAAATCCTAACCACAAGCAGCAGAAGCATGAGCTGGCATGGCTTGCTGCCAGGACAAAGGCTGGCCCTCATCAAATACGCAGAGCCGGGGTTCAAGGGGGCAATGAGAAGTCCTATGCCTTGAGATTGGATGTGTGGAACTTTTCTTTGTGCTAAGTCTTGTACTTCAAAACAAGGATCCTTGATGTTGTCTACAATGCTTCCAATGATGAGCTTGTCTGCACCAAGACCTGGTGAAGAACTGCATTGTGCTTATTGTCAGCACACTTTATGAGAGTGGTATGGGTCCCACTGTGCACTGCCTCTGGGCCCCAAGGATATTCAGAGAAATAAGACGAGGAAAACAAAACAACAACAACAACAAAAACCTCCCAAATCAGTAGTCTCCTGGAGGAGCATTTCCAGGAGGGCAAACTTCTTACCTGTGTTTTCTCAAGACCAGGCCAGTGTGGCCTAGCAGATGGCTATAGGGCAAGGAGCTGGAGTTCTATCTGAGGAAGAGCAAAGCCAGAGAGGCAAGTAAACCATTGTTCGTAGCTCATGTAATAAAAGTGTTTATTGTTGTATACAAGGACATCTGTGCAACCATGTTTGTAGCAGCTTTATTTGTGAGAGGCAGAAGCTGGAAATAGCCCAGAAGCCCCTCAACTGAAGAATGGATGCAGAAATTGTAGTACATCTACACAATGGAATATTACTCTGCGATAAAAAACAGGGAAGTCATGAAATTTGCAGGTAAATGGTGGGAACTGGAAAAGATCATCCTGAGTGAGGTATCCCAGAAGCAGAAAGACACACAGGATATATACTCACTCATAAGTGGGTATTAGACATATAATATAGGATAAACCTACTAAAATCTATACACCTAAGGAAGCTAATCAGAAGGACGACTCCGGCTAAGATGTGCAATCCCCATTCAGAAAGGCAAAGAGGACAGATGTCGGTGGAGAGAGAAAACAGGAAACAGGACAGAAACCTATTACAGAAGGCCTCTGAAAGGCTCTAACCTGCAGGATGTCGAGGCAGATGCTGGGACTCACAGCCAAACTTTGGGCAAAGTGTAGGGAATCTTATGAAAGAATTGAGAGCTAGTAAGACCTGGAGACAACAGGAACTCCACAAGGACAGGAACAGATCCAAAAAGTCTGAACACAGGGGTCTTTTCTGAAACTGATACATCAGCCAAGGACTGCTCATGGAGATGGCCTGGAATCCCTGCACAGACGTAGCCTATGGCAGTTCAGTGTCCAAGTGGGTTCACAGTAATGGGGACAGGAACTGTCTCTGACATGAACTGATTGGCCCTGTTTCTTGTTTTCTCCCTCCTCTGATGTCCATCCTCTTTGCCTTTCTGAATGGGGATCCTCTAAGGGGGAAGCAGTCTTGCCAGGCCACAGAAGAAGACAATGCAGCCACTCCTGATGAGACCTGATAGACTAGGATCAGAGAGAAGGGGAGGAGGACCTCCCTTATCAGTGGACTGGGAGAGGGACACAAGTGGGGAAGAGAGAGGGTGAGATTTGGAGGGGAGAAGGGAGGGAGCTACAAGGGAGATACAACGTGAATAAACTACATTGGTACAAAAAAAGTGATGCTATCTGACTATCAAGAAAACAAAGTGAATGAACTGTAATTAATAAAAATAAATTAAAAAAGAAAAAACAAAACAAAACAAAAATAAGTGGATAAACAAAGTTCAATAAGGAAAAATGAATAAATGAAAAGAAAAATAGCACACATGCACAGACACACACTCTTGTGCACATTCACACAGGTGACCACACACACAATGTAAAAATCAATCCAGATGTAAAATGTCTCATTTTGTGTAGCAAATATCCTAAGTATAAAAAAATTGCCCCAATCTGAAACCTTTAGGGTCTGGTGATCTGGTGAGTTTACAACATAAAACATAGTTTAATAATATGTTTGTTTAGTCACAGTGTAATGCACTGTTTTTATAAAGATATTCAGGAATGATAAAGGAATGCATCACTCAATTGTTGAAAATACAGAATTATATGATACATGTTAAACTATCACACTTCTAGATTCTTTTGTTATGGAATGTATTTTATCTCCCCAATATCATATATTGAGATCCTGATTCTGAATGTGAGTACATCTAGACATGAAGTCATTGCAACACAATAGGAGCACATGAATCCATAAGTAACTCTTGTTTGTGGACTAGCAAAGAATGTTTTCCTTTCCTAGTGCAGAACATAAAATCAACATTAATCATTTGTAAACAAGAAAAAGAGACTAATCATTGAATTGGCTGTTTCATTTTGGATCTTGCTTTTTCTAGCTTCATTTGATGCCTACTCAGAGAGAAAGAGAGGGAGAGAGAGAGATTTTAAATTTTATTTATTTACGTGCAAGGTCTCACATACCTTTAATCCTACCATGAGAAGACTGAGGCAGGAGGATGGCTGTGAGTTCTATGTAGCCTGATTTTTATAGGGAGTTCCAGGAAAGCAAGGGCTATATCATAGCAACACCATATTCCCCAATCGAGGCCAGACAAATTATTATAATTTATCATCTTTTGATTTTATTATGTTCTCATATCAGGTAATACATACTAATATGCAAACTGTATATTTTGGATGTCTTAATAATATTATCATATCTTGTTTATTGCATATTCTTACAAGTTTTGGTAATAAATTTAGACTGAGCAATCTTTATATAATATAAATGAGGTTCATGCATATTTTTGGTTATTCTCTTTAAATTTATTGACAAACATACCAATTTTTACTCCAATGAAAATGAATTAACAGCTGCTTAAAGCCTAGAAATAATGTTAATGAGCATTGTTTCTTTACTCAGTTATTATATAAAGGACTACATGTCTTTTTCCAATAAATAAATTGTTGGTCATGAAATTAATGAGTAGAAATAATTACCATAATCAGATATTTTCAAAACTTATAAAACTCTCATGATCTTTTTGAAAAGTATGTTTTTCAAAAAAAATGAGTAAGAATGTTTAAAATATAATTTGTTTAAAATTATTGTCTTAAAATTTAATGTTCTTATAGTTTCCATATTCTACAGTCAAGCTATACTATTGGTTTTTAAAATGAACTTTAAATCAATTATTAATCAGCATTTTAATATTGCTGATATATAAACACCTACTTTAAATAGTTTTGTTTTAAAATTAAAACTTCATAGACATTTCAGTTTGCCTGATATATTCAGTTTGATTTTTAAGGAGTCAAGAGTCTAGAGTACAAAAGACTCAATATCCATAAGGATTGTAATATCTAACATTATTAGAAGTTGGAATTGGAATGTGTTTTAGATATTGAAATGTATTAATAATTGAAATGAA
This sequence comes from Psammomys obesus, assembly GCF_907164565.1. Taxonomy (NCBI): domain Eukaryota; kingdom Metazoa; phylum Chordata; class Mammalia; order Rodentia; family Muridae; genus Psammomys; species Psammomys obesus. The sequence goes on from NW_026585689.1 coordinate 14,855,367, forward strand.
AGATATTTTTTCACAGAGATGTACAGGAAGGAGAAAATTAAATTCAAGATACACTATTATAATGAAAGTTGAGATTTAAAGATGGAATGAACATTCATACAGACTCGTTGTGACACTACATTTTCCATGAGGAGATGTTTTTATAATATTTGTTTTGTATATTTATTTATTCATTTTTTACTTCCTTTTAGTAAAAATCAAAGGCAGAGGCATGGCAGCTACTTCCTTTTGGTGATGACATTACAAGGACGGAGGGCAGATATGAGACATGCAATTTTAAAATAATCTCTTTTGCTACACATTACCTGTAATCCTATTAATTGGAAACTTGCTCTCAATGAAATGTGTTTAGTACCATAAAAGAAGTAATTCTAAATTAAATCTAATTGCTTTTTCTGGTGTGTATTATAATAAGACACATGACAGTTTTCTAATGTACTTTTTAAACATCATCCTTATTCTTCTGAGACATTTTTTTCTCTTCAAACATGCCAACTGTGTGTCTGCCCATGGCTTTGTTCTGCATCTTTCCCTATCCTACCACACTCTCTATTCTACATTTATAAGTTCCTTAAGCCAGCAAGGGATGCTCAGTTTTGACCTCTTATGACCTCTGACCTATGATGCCCTAACATCTGCTCACTTCTATGACAGGCATTCCTGCATTACTTTTATCCTTTATTAGTTTTAATGTTTTATCACAACAGATCTAATGAATATTGGTTAAATGAATTGAGAAAGAAAATTAAGAAATGATGTCATATGTAAAAACAAACATCATTTCTTATGAATGAATAGAAAGGTTTCCTAACATTGATTTGTGTATGTTGCTTTCTGTTGGCTGAGAAAAAACACCTTAACAACAGACTTGTAGAAGGAAACGTTTATATTGGTTCCTTGTTTTAGAAGGTTAAGAGTCCTTTTTGGACAGGCAGAGGCATGACAGCCAGAAGAAGATATGATAGTGGTAGGAGCATGGATCTTACAGCCCATGTTTATTTTAACTTTTTAAAAGAAAAAAATTCATACACTTTGTTCTGATCATGTTATTCCCCTTACTCAACCCTTCCCAAATTTTTCATACTTACCCAACAAGTCCTGACTTTCTCACTTTTGAACAACAGCAAACAAAACACAAACACAATAAACACTCTCATACACATGCACACACACCCATATCCACCAAAAACAAGTCCCACAAAATAACACACACACACACACACACACACACACACACACACACACACACACA
>NW_026585689.1:14856628-14921278 GCF_907164565.1 Psammomys obesus
ACACACACACACACACACACACACACACACACACACACACACACACAATGTGAGAGAAATAGAATTGAGTTCATTTTGTATTGTCCATCCCCTGCTGGGAATGAAGTGTAATCTAAAGTGTCCTTAATATACTAAGTGATACCCAGTGCTAGTCCACTATCTTTTCCTCTGCAAATAGTTATCAATTGCAAATAGCCTCTTGGCTAGAAATGGGAGCTTGATTCTATTTTCTCCTCTCAGCATTTAGGCCTTTCTGGCTCCTATGCAGGCTCTGTGAGTGCTGCCACAATCTGTGTGAGTTAATGTATGCATCATACTTGTTGTGTCATAGGACACGGTGTGTGTGGAGTCCTTTCTTCCTGGCCCTTACAGTCTTTCTGCCTACTGTTCTGCATTGCTGCATAACCCTAGGGAAAGGAGTCTGATGAAGACATCTCTTTTAGGGATGAGTGTGCAAAGGTATCTCACTCTGGACATTGTCCAGTTTTGGATCTTTGTGTTAGTTTCCATTTACTACAGGAAGAAACTTCTCTGATTATGGATGGGCAGCTCTGATTTATGGGCATAATATCATTAGGAGCCATTTTAATTTTATGTTCCTTTAGCAGAACTACAGTATTTGATACCTCTCTAAACTAATGAGCTATCTAGTTTCAGTTTATTGGTCACATGAATAGTGTCATACATTTGTTCTGTTGCAAGGAGCTAGCCTTAAATCCAGTCACGATTGCTTGGCTTCTCCATATTTGTGCTATGTTTTTTCCACCAGCATAATTTGCAGTCAGGTCACTTCTGTAAATCAAAGAGTTTGTAGCTGTGTTTATGGTTACCTTCCCCCATTGGTAGTGTAAAGAGAATCTTCCAGGACCATAAGCACTAGGCAATAGTGAAGGCTGTAGCTAGGTAGGAGCTGGACTTCTGTATATTCACTGAGATATGTAAGTGCATATTGAGAAGCTTGGAATTTTGGTTTCTTTAAAAAGACAGAAATAATATGAGAATATATTTTCATTTCATCACAGGTGTGAGGATGTGGGGCTGCTTCACAGAAGCTGGCTATGATTTGCCTCTTGCTCTAATAGAGGCATGATTTTAATAGATGCAGATAGTTTCTTCAAGTGTGTGACATTTGGAATCCTAGAGACTGTTCAGAGGGTATATAAATGCAAGTGATCCTAGAGGTTGCAGAGGAAAGGCAAGGGTGTGTGTGTGTGTGTGTGTGTGTGTTGGTTGTCAGCTGCTCTCAGTCAAAATCTGTTAAGTAGTCCTGCACAAAGAAGGAACAAGAAAAGGAAATTATTAGATATCCTGAAGGTGAAGGCCAAACTGGCCCAAGGAACTCGATGCTCCAGTCAGCAGAAATTAGTCTAATGATAAAGCCATGCTTTTTTTGACTCACAACTTTAATCAGGGATCTCTTTCCTTTACTCTCTTTTTTTCTCTTTTATCTAGTGTTAGGAGGTTAAAAGGATGGAATAAAAGGTGTCGAGAATGGTGGAAGAAAGTGCCTACAAGGTATCAAATGCCAGTATCAAGTGTTACCTTCATGATTAGTGCCTTCCCATTAGTTTTTAGAGAGGAACCAGTAGTCTTGTCAGCAGTCTAAGATGTTTAGGAGTTTTCCTCTTCACCTATTGTCTAGTAAGTCAAACAGAGGTAATCTATTCCTGTCACTGGAAGATGCACTAGCTGGTAAGGATGTCTAACTGGAATACTATCATGTAATTTGGCAATTCTTTTTTTAATTTCAATTGTTATAAATGTTCCTTTTATCACCTTTAACTTTTATTTTAATTTTTTCCTCCTTTTTAAAAAATTTTATTCATTATTTATTTATTCCACCATTATTTATTTATTTATTACTTTGTATCCCCATTGCAGCCCCCTCCTTCATCTGTTCTCAGTCCCACCCACCCTCCCTCTTGTCCCCCTATACCCTTTCCCTTGTCCACGGATAGTGGAGGTCCTCCTCCCCTTCTATCTGACTCTAGCTTATCAGGTCTCACCAAGACTGTCTGCACCATTTTTCTCTGTGGCCTGGCAAGTCTGCACTTCTCAGGGGGAGGTGATCAAAAACTGGCCACTGAGTTCATGTCAGAGACTGTCCCTGCAGCCCTTACTAGGGAAACCCACTTGAACACTGAACTTCCATGGGCTGCATCTGGGCAGGGGTTCTAGGTTATCACCATGCATGGCCCTTGGTTGCAGTAATAGTCTCTGAAGGACCCTGGGACCAGTTTTTAGTTCTTTTGGTCTCCTTGTAGAGCTCCTGTACTGTCCAGATCTTTCTAGCTCCCTCTTATTTCATAAAATTCCCTGAACACTCCCCAAAATTTGTCTATGAGTTTCCGCCTCTGCTTCTACCCTGATCAGTGGAGTCTTTCAGAGGCCCTCTGTGGTAGGACACTGTCTAGTTCCCTGTCTTTCCCTGCTTCCAATGTCTATTCTGTTTGTCCTTCTGAATGAAGATTGAGTATCTTCCCTAGGGTCTTCCTTGTTGTCTAACATCTTTAAGAGTATAGATTTTAGCATGTTTATTCTATATTATATATCTAATATCCACTTATAAGTGAGTTAATATCATATGTGTCTTTCTGTTTCTGGTTTACCTCACTCAGAATCATCTCTTCTAGTTCCCACGATTTGTCTACCAATGTCATAATTTCCTTGATTTTAATCCTTAGTAGTATTTCATTGTGTAAATGTACCAGACCTTCTTATCCATTCCTCCACTAAGGGACATCTGGGTTGTTTCCAGATTCTGGCTATCATAAATAAAGCTGCTATGAACATACGGGAGCAAATGTCCTTATTGAATTGTGGGGCATCTTTTAGATAAATGCCTAGGAGTGTTATAGCTAGATTTTGAGGTAGCATTATTTCTAATTTTCTGAGAAAGATCCAGATTGATTTCCAAAATGGTTGTACAAGATTACATTCCCACCAGCAATGGAGAAGGGTTCCCCTTTGTCCACATCCTTTCCAGAATGCCATATCCCTTTTTGATCTTAGACATCTTGAAAGGCATGAACATTCAAAGATCATTTCTATAGCTTGATATTGGGTAATTCTATTTAGATTTCTTTCATATAGGTATATATTCTAATAAGTTTCTACAGTAATACCTTTTCATATGACTATTTGAATATCTCTTAGTATTAAAAGCTTTCTTCCTGTATTCCTACCTTTACATCTCTCTTCCATACCCTTTCTTATTTAACTCTCTCACTCTTGGCTACCCATCTATTCATAAATATATAGTCTCTTTCCACTATTAACAAGAATAGTTTTATATAAAATAGTCCTTACCTTTAGGCCCAGGAAAAACCAAGAAAGTGGGACTCAAAAGATTATGAGAACCAGAGGGCCAGGAGGATTATTGTCCTATATTTTTTTCTGAACAAGACATATTTTCCGATAAAGAACTGACTATGAATTGATGAAAATTGTACAATTCTCTACTCCTACATGAAAAACTGTATTCATTTTTGGGGGGTTGCTGTTTCTTTCTCTGTTATATTTTGGTTTGCTTATTTCTCATATTCTTTGAAGGAAATTGACCCAAACCCTAAGTGGTCAGCCCTAAAGATACACACATTATAGCAAAAATAACTTGAGTCTGTAAGTAATATATGTAACAAAAATAAAAATATAAATAAGGTCATGAAATTGACAGAGGATGGTTTTTGGGAATTAAAGAGAATGAGAAAGTAAAAATTATGCAAATTAGTATATGTCATGTATGCAGGTATGCATAACATCTTCAAATAACAATAAAATTGAGGATGATATTGGAAGAAGAGAAGGGAGGGGCTTGCGATCCAGATATAAATGTAAAATAAATATCTCCTACCTTTAAAAGGAAATACTTAGTAGGAAATTCAATAAATTATTTTTGAAACAAACTTGAATTCTTGACTTCATTTGGAGATGCAGCATCTTTTGGTATGCAGGCTCACTTCACACAAGTTAATAATGTTAAACGTTTATTATAATTTCTATTTACATAAATTGTACCTACTTTATAGCTAATGAACAAAATAACAACTTGACATCTTACATTAAATCATAAGGTAAATTGAAGGAGATGTGCAGTTTTGCCTTCCTGATGAAACTCAAACATGATATATGAAATGTCAGAACATTATAATAATCCAAAAGCTAATAACCTATTAATCCTACCTGATATGTGATGCACCAAATTAAGAAAGGTTATTTTTATCCTTTAATTGCTATTAAGCTTTACTTTGGACCTTTGACTGCTACAAATTTTAAACCTCATGATCCAGACATTTTTTTTTTTTGATAGGGAATTTTTACAAAGAATTAGAAGGAGAAGTGGCATTATTTAAAACAATTTGCTCTCACTAAATTTTAGAGGATAAATTCCTTGTAATATGCATACATATGCACATGCTATAAATACATCAGTCACACATATTTATAAATAATTTACTGCATATACATTTTATTAGATCTGTATATATGCATATATAAATAAAATATATGACATTGTATATATGCAAGAGTTTGTGTTAAATATAGATTTGATAAATATACACCATCATTTTTCTCCTAAGTTACATGCTCTAGATATTGTATTAAGTATAATATTTTAAATGGCCTTAGGATTTCACCTCACACCAATCAGAATGGCTAAGATAAAAACCTCAAGGTTTGATGCATACTGGAGAGGATGTGGAGAAAGGGGAACCGTCTTCCTTTGCTGGTGGGAATGTAATCTTGTAAAACCACTTTGGAAATAAAACTAGTGTTTCATCAGACAGTTAGGAATAGTGCTACCTCAAGTCTTTCTCAGTCTTCCCTCTCACCCCTTCATAGCCTCCTTTCCATGTCACATAAGTCGTGTTGACTTCAACCTCCTCCTAAAACTTCTCTTTTACCTGCCTGCTGGTCTCCTTCCTAGTTTCTTTTTTGTTTTTTTTCTTATTGTATTTTGATTATTATTTGTCCCTTTATTATTATTATCATCAGGATTGGTTTCATTGTCCTCTTGTGTGGACTGGCTTAAGAGAGCAAAGAGCTGACAACTGAGTTCATGTGTTCATTCTACTTTGAGGTTTTTGTTTGTTTTTGTTGTTGTTGTTGTTGTTTGAGTATCTGAAACTATTATCATTCAATCTGAATTCCTATAGACAATCATCATCATCATCATCATCATCATCATCATTCACTATCTTCATCATGACAGGGAATGGGTTCTTAGATGTAAAAGTTTTGAAGACAAATATAAATATCTTTAGTTATCAAAAGGTTAAATAAAGTAAATTCTATGGTTTTGGATTATCAAGTCATGAATCAAGTGACCTTATTTTAATCACAAAGAGGTAAAATTAGAATGTGATTATATTCCTATAGGACACTTAATTTATTCTATTAAACTCTGATTCAGCAATTAATATGTGATCAAAAGCAATTGTGAGGATCATTCATATAAAAGACTGAACAGAAGTAAAACTGAACAATTTATTCTGCAATAGAGATGCACAATACTCTCACAAAATAGGTAGAATTATTTCATATAAACCTCATATTTCCTGGCAGGATATTTTTCCAATATGCTTATTTTATTCAGGTCTATATTGATTCTCTATAATTATCATTCTACTTGTTAATTTAATTTTCTCTAGACATTGAGAGTGGGAAGAGTTGCACTGCAGATAAGATAAGCATGACAATTTGAGCAAATGCATAATAATGAATGAAATGCAAAATATAGCTATTTGTTCTTACCTTGTTATGCTTCCTTTCAAAATGAGATCAGCCCCTACTTAAAGATATATTATTCCATAATACATGTAAAATACCTGCATAGATACGCTTTAGAATATTTCTACTCCATATTGCTATATAATATATCTTATGTGAATGCATAATTTATACATACATATATTTGTGTTTGTGTTCTTATGGGAAATGTTGAAAACAGGGATTATGGTAAAGGCCATGATGTAATTATGTTTTTTGGCTCTCCCAAATACCGCAATTAAAAATGTGCCCTTTTAAAGCTAAGGACATAATCCGAGACACTCATTTTCTATTGAATGTGATTCCATCACTATGAGAAACTTTCTCCTCAGCAATGTGCATAACGGAGGACATGAGAAAATTCTACTTTATTTAAGTATCTACTTTTATAATAACACATTGCTTGAAAATAGTGAACACTCTTAGTGACCTTGATGGTTACGAGAAACTAAATTATCTCAGGGTGCCACAAACTGTCACTCCTCGATGGAAATAAAACCTTGGCCTAATGAGTGACTTCATGCCTAGAATATGCAGGAGTGAGAATTGCTTATGTTGGTGTATGCGACATGTCATTTACATTCCATGATAAATAATAAAACATTTCTAGTGGCGATGCAATTTCATTATGCTTTCTATTATACTAGGTGACCACGTGCAAATTGAATTTCAAATTTAAAACATACCTTGGCCTATTGCAGCTTTACAACTGAACTTGAGTAATTCAGGTATAAACAAATTATTTTAACATTTTATGGAGCAAATTTTAAATGCACACACCATAGCTTGATTATTGTTAATTAGGCAACATATATTTGTAAAGAAAGATATTAAAATAGATGCATAATTATATTCCATTCAAATAAGGAACTCAATAAATAAATTCTTTACATATAGGATATTTAGTGGTTGCTGTTCAATATCACTCAAATTCCTTTAAATATTAAATTGAATACTATGTTGAATACTGTTCTCGGATGCATAAAAACGTCATTTTCTTCTCATTTTAAGTAATATTTCACCCTTTATTAAATTTGACCTACGAATGTATGTGATTCAAATCGATAGCTGCATACACGAGGAGCAGTGTTTCAAGGAGACTGTGCCCTCAGCGATTTACAGGGAACCCGGTTAACTCAAAAGCATGGCTTAAAGGTCCCTGCTCTTCAAAGGAAAGTTGGATATGAGCAGAGAAGTAACATGCTGTATTGGTAAGAGTTTTAGTAAGTATCAACAAAATTAATTGTCTAAACCTTTTCACTATTTTCAGTACTTTCTAAATAGATCACTTGACACCAAACACTTCTGTTAAATGATCTCACTACCTAAACTTTGTAACACATGAATTTTAACTTAATGATAACTATTATTCTTACTCCATTATTTAAGTAATGTGTGTTCTTTTCAATAATAGGATATTACCATCAAGTTCTTGTGAACCAAATGAATTAATAATAGATCGTAATAATTGGGGGTCTATGGGAATTACTAAACAATAACTTCAAAGGACATAACCCATACATGCACTGGGTTTTTGTTTTTTTTGTTTTTTTTCATTTGATACCCTATGAATACCTTAAAGGTAACCCCATTTAGGTTACTATGCACTGTTAAATAGTTCATATTGCATGCAGATAATTTTATCTTCAAATTTGTGTAAATGTATCTTTTATTTTCTCTGATGAAGGGAAGAGATAAGACCTTTAGCAAAGTTGTGAAAACATAGTACTTGGCCTTTGGCCTAGAGCATTTCTTTTTCTGTTCTAACTCTCCTTTGGCCTAGGCTTGGAAGCTAATAGTCTCTGTATAATCTAATCATGCAGCCACTATCTGCTAAGCTAGGCTTAGAGTGTTTCAGCTTTTGGCTACTATGAGTAAAGTTGCTATGAATATACTTGAGCAAATGTGATTGTTGTATGGTGTGGAAGAATGAAAATTGTGGTACATTTACACAATGGAATACTACCCGTCTATTAAAAAGAAGGAAATCATGAATTTGCAGGCAAGTGGGTTGAACTAGAAAAGATCATCCTGAGTGAGGCTACTCAGATCCAGAATGACACAATGGTATGTACTTATAAATGGATATGAGGCCGATAGTACAGGAAAAGCATACTGCAATCCACAGACCCGAAGAAGCTAAGCAATAAGGAGACCTCAGGGGAGGGTTCTAGAATGTCACTCAGAAGAGGAAATAGAATAGACAGCAGAAGTGGAAGAAGAGAGGGAACTGGGCAGGAGATGGAATGGGAGAGAAACAAGGTGGGGATTTGATGTGGGGAGAACAGGGAAATGAGGTAAGAGGGCTGGAAACAAGAGGGGAAACTGAAAGGGGACATCTTTTTGTCAAGCTGGAGTCCTGAGACAGGGTAGGTTCCTGGGAAGATAAGGTTGTGACTTTAGCTGAGACACCTAAAGGGGTGGAGGGATAAAGACTGAAGTGACCACCTCTTAGCCAGGCTGGACTAGTGGAAGGAGGGAAACAACACTCACCAACAAAAGCTTTGATGCAAAATTACCCTGTCTACAAAAATCATAGGAATGAAGAGGGAACAAAGATTGAGGGAATGCCCAACCAATAATTGGACCTATCCCATGGTAGAGAGCCAGCCCCTGACACTATTAATGATGCTCTGATATGCTTGCACGCAGGAGCCTAACTTCAATGTCCTCTGGGAGGCTCCAGCCAGCAGAAGATGGAGTGCAGCCAAGCACTAGGCAGAGCTAGGGAGTCCTGTGGAAGTGTTGGGGGAAAGATGGAAGGACCTGGAGTGGACGAGGACCTCACAAGAAGACCAACAGAGGCAACTAACGCAGTCCCATGGGGGCTTTCAGAGACTGAGACATCAACTAAGGAGCATGCATGGTCTGGACCTAGGCCCCCTGCACATATGTGGCCTGTGGGCATCTCGGTGCCGTGGACAGCCTATAGGGGCTCACATGGTGAGTGGAGTGGAGGAGGCTGTTTATTTTTTAATTTTTTTAATTTTAATTTTTATTAATTACAGTTTATTCACTTTGTATCCCCCCTATAGCTCCCTCCCTCTTACCCTCCCAATCCCACCTTCTCTTCTTCTTCTCCAAGCATGCCCCTCCTCAAGTCCACTGATAGGGGAGGTCTTCCTCTCCTTTCTTCTGATCCTAGTCTATCAGGTCTCATCAGGAGTGGCTGCATTGTCTTCTTCTGTGTCCTGGCAAGGCTGCTTCCCCCTCATGGGGGAGGTGATCAAAGAGCAGGCCCATCAGTTCATGTCAGGGACAGTCCCTGTTCCCATTACTATGGAACCCACTTGGACACTGAACTGCCATGGGCTACATCTAAGCAGGGGTTCTAGGTTATATCCATGCATGGTCCTTGGTTGGAATATCAGCCTCAGGAAAGAACCCTGTGCCCAGATTTTTTTGGTCCTGTTGCTCTCCTTGTTGCTCTGGACTCGATTGCCTGCTTTTGGATCACCTCCTCCTGGCAGGGCTGCCTTGCCTAGGCTCAAGGAATGAGGATATGCTCCATCCTGATATGACTTAATGTGTTGGGAAGGGTCCTACGGGGAGGGGGAGCTCCCCTTTTCTGACACCTGTCTCAGTAAACCGTCCAGGTAAAACTGCCTCCGAACTCCACAAATTAAAGTGTTGTCACGAATATATCTGCACTGTACCGCCTCTCAACGGCCTCAGAACTCTTGACTGAATTTTCTGAAATCTGACTTCAACTCCAGTGATGAAGAGATATGGAGAGAGTGGGTGGCCTTGCCTTGTCCCTGATTTCAGTGGGATTGATTTAAGTTTCTCTCTGTTTAGTTTGATGTTCGTGAACAGAACTGACTGAACTGAACTGATCTGAACTGCACTGACTGAACATAGTGACTCTCTGTCCCTGCCCTGGTGTACAGTAGACTCTCATTCCTGCCTGTATTCCTGAGAAGTGGGTGTATGCTGTTTCTAACTCCTTCTGTCAGTTTTTCACTTTGTCTTTCTCTCAATTAGATGTCACATTTAAACATGGATACTTCCTTCTATAAACTCACTTTACCTTCATTCTTGAGGATTAAAGAGGTATACTAAGGGTGTATTTGAATTCCAGCCAGAGTGATTAAAAATGTGCTGGATTAAAACTTCCCTGTCTGTGGACTTGGGGAGGAGCTTGGGAGGAGATGAAGGAAGGAGGGGGATTTGCAGGGATTGAGGGAGGGAGCTATAGCTTGGATACAAAGTGAATAAACTGTAATTAATATAATAAATAGATAGATAAATAAATAAAATTTTCAAAATTCCCCTAGAAATTTTGAATATGATAAATGATAAGACCACATTCTTTATTTTCTTTTTCTCACAAATTAATGGATATTGCATATAATTTATTTCTCAGCAACTTTTACTATCAGTATGACTAGTTTTATAATTCCCAAAAGTTTTGAATTCCTAATTTTATTAGTTGTGCATGAAGCCTTGTTTGGAAACCAGTTGTTTCAAGTGATCATGTTAAGATTATTACAATAGTGTAAACTTAAACCAGAATGACAGGAATCTATCTATCTATCTATCTATCTATCTATCCATATATTTACATATGTATATACAAATACATATCTCTATTATCTCTATATTTGCTACATACATATATATATACACATATATATGCATGAACATATATATATACATATATACACACATACATGTGTGTGTATATATGTATATATATATGTATGTGTGTGTATATATGGACATGTATGTATAGAGACAGACAGAGAGATAGATAGATAGATAGATAGATAGATAGATAGATAGATAGATAGATATCTAAAGGTGGAGATTTAGACAAGACAATGTGTACAAAAATACATGAAATGATCCTGTAGGCAGAAAGAATATACACGGCAACTAAGAAAATAAAAGGTTGACAGTGTAACAGCAGAAGTTAGTAGACTTTTAAGAAACACCCATTTTCTCAAGTATTAGGAGTGTCCTCTGGTACCATCTTGGTTTTCTAGCTTCTAAATGGCTGAGAGAGTAAATTTTTAATTCCTAATCCACTCAGTCTGTGGACCTCTGTTAGAGCTGCCAGTCAAACTGGTGATTAAATACTATGTTTTTTTTTTTCAAACAAGAAATATACATTACTTTTTAAGTCCTGAATTAATGTAATAATATATTTTATTAAGAAGGGAAAATTCCCCTTAAAAATCTGTCTAAAAACTCCACAAGGAGATCAACAGAACCAAAATAATCTGGGCAAAGGGGTCTTTTCTGAGACTGATACTACAACCAAGGTCCATTCATGAATATAACCTAGAACCTCTGCACAGATGTAGCCCACGGCAGCTCAGTCTCCAAGTGGGTTCCTTAGTAATGGGAGCAGGGACTGTCTCTGACATGAACTCAGTGACTGGCTCTTTGATCACCACCCCCAGAACGGGGAGCAGCCTTACCAGGCCACAGAGGAAGACAATGTAGTCAGTCCTGATGAGACATAGACTAGGGTAAGAGGGAAGGGGAGGAGAACCACCCCTTTCAGTGGACTTGAGGAGGGGCATGGGAGGAGATGAGGGAGGGAAGGTGGATTGGGAAGGGCCAAAGGAGGGGGCTATAGCTAGGATACAAAGTTAATAAACTGTAATTAATTAAAAATAAATGAATTTTAAAAAAGATACTGTCACTGTAATAAAGTATTGAAGCTGAAAAAAAAAGAATAGAATAAAAGTTATTCCATCTAAAAAAAATCTGTCTAAAAAATACAACAGAACTAAGCCAATTTCCTCCTGTAAGCCTATCATGATAATTTTGAGTCTGAGTTCAGATGAAAATGGAAAGACTATCTCAAAAAGCCAAACAAGACAAAACAAGACAAAATCATAGTATGGCAAGAACAAACACATGTACTTAAACCAGGTGACTACTAAACATATTATGGAGATTTTTCACATTTAATTAACACTTTGATTTTCTAAATTTAGTATAGTTGCACAATTAATGCAGATCTTTTAATATGATGGACAGTGGTAAGCTTAAATTGTATATAATTCCACATATTTCTCTTTCCAAGTGCTACAGTTTTGAAAATGTATCAAGTAACCACTATACATGATATATCAACAGGTAAAATATATACATTTTTTCCTATTTCTAAGGAAATTACTTTAAAATTAGTTCAGTTTTGCAAGTAACTATGTTCTTTTATTTCTATATTTTAACATAGGATAAAATTGTTTTGGACATGAAATGATGTTTCTTAATATGCCTAAATAAAACTTAAGTCTAGGCAGTATTCAAACAAATAGCTATAAAGAAAAAAGTTTCCTTTGGTATCAGAAATATTTAAATATTTTGTTGCTTGCTATTGTCTAGTAGACTTTTCTACCAGTTGTTTAACACCTCTAAATATTCATATATTAAAGAAAGACACTTTTTATAGCTCAAAAAAAAAAAAAAACTGGGCCCTGGGGACCCTGCAGAGACTGATACCCTAACCAAGAACCTTGAATGGGGAGGACCTAAAACCTCTGTCAGAAGCAGCCCATAGACTCAGTCTCCAAGTGGGTAGCCTAGTAAGGGGAACAGGAACTGTTTCTGACATGATCTCAGTGGCTGGCTCTTTGATCACCTTCCCTAAGGGAGGAGCAGCATTACCAGGCCACAGAGTAAGACAATGCAGCCGGTCCTCATGAGACCTGATAGGCTAGGGTCAGATGGAAGGGGAGTAGGATCTCCACTGTTGGTGGACTAGAGGAGGGACATAGAGGAAGAAGAGGGAAGGAGGGTGGGTTTGGGAGGAGAAAAGGGAGGGGGCCACAGTCAGGATACAAAGTGAATAAACTGTAATAAATAGTAATAATAATGTTTAAAAATGAAATAAATATTCATACAGTATACTTTTTCACATTCTTTTTCTTCTAGTAACTCTACTTAGATCTTCTCCCTCCATACCTACAAAACTTCATGTTCTTTCTCTTAAAATACACACACACACACACACACACACACACACACACACACACACACAAGCACACATCAACAACAGAACAAAGCTCTTTCTGTGCTACCAATTACTCCTGGACATGAGACCTGCCCTGGATCATGGTCGATATTTCCACTGTCATTTCATCTAATAAAACCGATTTTAATCTTCCAGATTTAAGCTCTTGAAGATACTCACTTAAGTCACTTTAGTGATGTTAAGCAATTTACCTCTGGTGTGAAAAATTAAGAGACAAAGTAAATAAATAATGTATTTGTCCAGTTGTGAGTATAGTTTTCTAAATTATTATATAATAATGTCAATTAGACATTATACTTTTTGAAAATTTTTAATTCCCCTCACCATTTTTGCCATAAAACTTATTCTATTGAGTATGTCAATCACTTTCATTACAACTGTCATTTTTTCTATGTGAAATGCTGAGCTTACACCCAATTTGTTTTAATATCATAGATATTATTTACGACTACACATATTTAGTGATTCAGAAAAAAGTCATAACTCTTTTATTCCTGCCCAAAGTGAATGTTTTCTAACTCAAGGACAATTTGGGAGAATTTCTTTACCTCTGATACAAATCTTTTTTTTTTTTTTTTTTCTATTAGTGGTCATGTCATAGTTTGGAAGAATGACTGATACATGCTTTAAGTATTTTCTAAGTTGTTTTGATTTGTATTGTAATAGATATTCTAAAAAATGACTTTTATAGACCAAAAAGCTTTTATATATGCAACTCAATTTACTTTTGACAAGAATATTAGATTCTGCCAAAATTACATTTGGATATAGCATTTTATAACTGATATTGTTCAGTATGCTTTCAACAACAAATACAAAACATACCAAACTTCCCTTTTATCTCTTTAATGATCTCAAGCCTCATTTATTGTTATAAATGTAAACAATAATTTGCAACTAAAATGTTTTGAAATTTTGTATTTGTGATTATGACTGTGCATTTCCAATATTCCTGAAAAATACACTTTATTATTATGCATATTTTATTAAGTAATGACATTTTTTATTCCTTTACATCAATTACAGAAAACCATAACATAAAGGAGCAGAAATAAAAGGAGAGCTGTTTAAATGGAAAACTCTATAAAAACTATTCTTTAGATAAATATGTGGCTGTTTCTACTTCTATAAGGTAGAATTTCTGTTTTTCATTTTTGTACTCACAATTTTTATTTAGTTTGATATTTTACAAACAATATTCTTTTCTAAATATAATTAAGATTCAAACAATTAAATTTTTTCCATGTGCTTTTTTGGATTAAGCTAGTTATTCTTAAGTAGTTTATTTAGTTTTCATTACATATGTCCTCTTTCTATGTGAAAAGCTGAAGCAAATGTGTGGGTGAATGTGACTTTGGTTTATGTATTTTTCCATACGATCCAATTTAAACATCTGTGCTTTAGTGAGTAGAGAAGCTCTACAAGCATTAATTAAACTATCTTCTTTAATACTTTTAATTCTTGTATGCAAGAATTTAAAGCATAACTTTAAACCAATCTAACAGAATAAATGACAAAATTCATTAATATCATGAAATTTCTCATCAACATGGGCTACGTTTTATGATGGTATCCTAGCTAGTTTTAGCAGAGAGATGGATACAACCTAGGTTCAAGTGAGAAGAAAGGCTCCATTGCAGGATTATTCAGGTAATATAATTAATGGGATAAGCTAAATATTAATTGATGAAGAAGGGTCTTGTCTGCTGTAGACAGCATGGTGGCTTGAACAAGCAGGAAGAGATTGTATAGGAAGATATACATGCATAGATCTGTAAGCAGCTTAGCATGCAGGCTTCATTAGTGACTTCTGCAAGTGTTTCTCCTGGTTTCTTTCCTGCTTTCCCTCAGTAATGGACTAAGACTTGCTACTGTAAGAGAAATAAATTCCTTTTTTTTCTCTAACTTTACTTTGGTCAATGTGTTTGTCAGAGTAAAATAAAAAGGAGGATTTGAATAGAGGGTTAGAGAGAGGATGTGTAATTAAAATACAATATAAAAATTAAATATATTGAAGATATAATTAGCAACGAGTGTACAATTGTCAGTGATTATATCATTTTGTTTTTTATATACATATGTGTGTCTTATTCTCCATGTTATAATACATATTTTATTAAAAAGTGGATCATTGGAATCTTAAGTAAGAAGTGGGAAATAGGAAGATCTGGAGAGGACAGGAACCCCACAAGGAGAGCAACAGAACCAGAAAACTTGAACACAGGGGTCTCCCCAGGGACTCATACTCCAACCAAGGAACATGCATGGAGATAACCTAGAACCCCTGTACAGATATAGTCCATGACAGCGTAGTATCCAAGTGGGTTCCATAGTAATGGGAAGAGGGACTGCCTGTGACATAATCTGATAGGCCTGTTCTTTGATCGCCTCCCCCTGAGGGGAGAGCAACCCTACCTGGCCACAGAAGATGACAATGCAGCCACTCCTGATGAGATCTGATAGACTAAAATCAGAAAGAAGGAGAGGAGGACCTCCCCTATCAGTGGACTTGGGAGGGGCAAGTGAGAAGAAGGGAGCAGGAGGGTGGGGCTGGGAGGGGAGGAGGGTGGGTCTTATGGGGGGATACAAAGTGAATAAACTGTAATTAATAAAAAATAAAAAAGTGGATCATTGACCTTAAAATTATTTTGAAGAATTTTGCAGATGAAGATATCCCAAACCATGGATTTTAGATTTTTTTTTTGATGCTACTAAAATTGCTACAAATTAAGTAACTTGTAAAAAAGCATATTTTCTTTATAGTTCAGAAGATCAAAATTGTGAGTGAGTTTCATTGGTAAAAGCCAGGGTGGTAAAAGGTATTAAACTCCCTCATAGATATTTCATTAAAAAAAAATTCATCCCTTAAGTTTTCCAGCATCTACAGCCAATATTAGTTCATTAGGTGATAATTTCTTCAAACTCCAAAAGCCAGACATCTTTGGTTCTAATTCTGACACTAATCATCTACTTCCTTCTTCCCCCCAAAAGTACTTTGGCTACAAGATAGGCTCTCCATAATGTCTTCGTCCAGTATCACTAATTTATATCTATGGCATTTCATTTCCTTGTAGAATGGTTCATCTTGCGTGTAGTTATAAGATTCTACCTAAAAGGTTATTTAGAAAAAAACCTACAAACTCTGTAAATGAGCTTTTTGAATGAAACTAATGATAATTATAAAAACTTACAATACAGAGGGAGAAAACCTGAGTAAACTTCATGTAACTAGTAAATTTTTAATAGCAAAACAAGAAGACCAAACAGTCACAAGCAATAAAACATTTTTGGTTCTGATGTGTAGAACATGGTGATATTTGACTAAAAAAATGAAACTATAATAGGCTAAATATCACATGTTTAAAGAAATTACAATTTCTGCCAGCAATATAACTGTATCAGGTGTCAACGCACATATATTTTTAATATTTTGTTATAAAAATGAATCAGAATATACTGTGAAAAATGGCAGAATTTGCTTTTATGACTTTCTGAATAACTATAGTTTGGACTAGTTTTCTAAAATTCTTGATTGTCTTCTTTTAACATCTAGTCTCATAACAAAATATTTTATAATTAGTGTTGTATATCAAGCTTTAATTAAATATTAATATATAACTTTGACAAATTTTCTTCCACCAGAGTTCTTAACATTTCATAGAAGCCTGAAATATTATTTAATGCCTTGGTGCAACAGATTGTATCGTGATCAACAAGATTTCATTTGGCATTTTACAATAATTATTAGTCTAAAAATTTTAATCTGATTTCATATTGTCTAAATATCATGTTTTTTTAAGCAAAATACTTCTTAAAGATTTATGAATAATAATTATTTATATTCTGTTTTAAAACATTATAAATAGAATATTTATAAATTCAATTTTTTACTGTAAACCCACAGGGAAAATGAATAACACACCTATTGTTATGTAACCATGTTTTATTATTATTATTATTATTATTATTATTATTATTCATATAAGTGACTGTGTCTTTGTAAGTTTAATTTGGGTAGCTGAGTCTCTGCTTTCCCTCACCCAACAAAGAAAAAAAAATACTTTTTTTAAGACTTTCATAAATACCTGACATTTTTTTGTAAGAAATATTTGCAAATTTATTAACAGATACTTTTACTTGGTGCAGGGGCTTCATAAGATGATAAACAGACGAAGGAGTTAGAGTCTTATACTAATACCAACTGAACTGAATAGAAAGAAAGAACTTTGAAAAATCCACTACAAGGTACAGAGAGGGTTCAAAGTTGAGCTGTTTTCAGATGTTCTGTACGGGAGCTTTTTATCCCAACTTTCAGTCTTTGAAGAAAAGGGTGCTACTTTAGATACAGAGGACATGTTTCATATGAGAACTTTATCTCCTGCTTTCAGAATAAGAGAAAAGGTTCAGAATAATCGTGAAGTACAGTTTTGTTTTAAATTATATTTAAAACATAGTCAATATAGTCATTAAGCAAGAGCAGCATAAGTAGGTGGTTGAATTTTTTTTTAACCCTAGACCAGGTTATTCATTATTTATTTAAAATTCTAGCTTCGTAGGACTTCAGAAATTGATGTAGTACATCTATTTAACGAGATTTTTTTAATGTAAAGAATACCCACATTATTCTTGAAATAAAATGCTATCTTTTTTTTCTCTGTTACTCACCAGTTCAGCTTTATTTTGTTGTTGCATATTTTTTTTTAATTTTATTTTTCTTTTTAGTTACATTTTGTTAACTCTGTGACCCAGCTGTATCCCGCTCCCTCATTCCCTCCCGAACCCCACACTCCCTCCCTGGTCTCCTCCTTGCCCCTTTCCAAGTCCACTGATAGGAGAGGACCTCCTCCCCTTTCATTTCACCCTGTTTTATCAGGTATCTTCAGGGCTGGCTGCAAAGTCCTCCTCCGTGGCCTAACAGACTGCTCCTCCCCTGGTGTGTGGGGGGGGGTGTCAAAGAGCCTGCCCTTGAGATCCTGTTAGAAATAGTCCGTGTTCCCCTTACTTTGGAGAACTACTTGGTTACTGAGCTACCACGGGCCACATCCGAGCAGAAGTTCTAGGTTATATCCATAGATGGTCCTTGGTTGAGTGTCAGTCTCAGAAAAGACCCTGTTCCTGGATATATTTGGTCCTTGTAGAGCTCCTAACCTTTCCATATCATACTAACTTCCCTTCTTTCATATGATTCCCTGCACTCTGCCATGGTTTGGTTATGAGTCTTAGTGTCTGCTTTGAAATACTGCTAGGTAGAGTCTTTCAGATGACTTTTGTGGTAGACTCCTGTCATACATTCAATGCACATCCCATTTGTCTTTCTAAATGAGGATTAATCACCCAGATGTCCATCAACGGAGGAATGGATACAGAAATTGTGGTATTTTTACACAATGGAATACTACTCAGCAATCAAAAAGGAGGAAATCATGAAATTTGCAGGCAAGTGGTGGGATCTAGAAAAGATCATTCTGAGTGAAGTATCCCAGAAGGAGAAAGACAAACTTGGTATATACTCGCTTATATAGACCTACAAGATATGATAAACATAATGAAATCTACACACCTAAAGAAGATAATCAAGAAAGTGGACACAGGCGAAGGTGATTAATCCTCATTTAAAATGCTATCTTAATTAAATTGCTTTTCTTGTGCTTACAAGGACCTGATAAGTAGATGAGTTATGTAAGTCAAAATATTAATAATATGGAAGATTTTGTGTTTATTCAATGTCTACCTTTAGTTTATGTTCCTGTTAGAATGTCTTTCTTCCATTCATTGCCAACTTTTACTATGTTGCAAAAAAACCAACTTTTTAATTTTGTTGACTCAATATTACCAATTTTTGTTAAGCTATGGTGGTGATAGACAGTACAGATTTCTATAAATAAAGGTGTGTGTGCATGTTTATGCATAAAGGTGAGTTCCCTTTTTAAAAACTATAGATTCCAAACTATTTCAAGTCTTGAACATGGAGAGGAGTGCTGCTTTTATTTTTTAAATATAATTTGAATTAAAGGAATTTATGTATCTATGTACTTAATTGAATTTCAAATTAATATATTATTATTTTTATTAATATCCTATTTTCTTATAAATAAGAACTTCACTTAAATATATTTATTATTGATCTATTCATTTATCATTGTATCATCTATGTGCCTATAATTTATATTATAAATTTAAAATTGTAATTATTTAAATGTTAATTATTTTTATACTTACATGCTGGTCTTAAGTGAGCTATTACTTGGTTTTGCTCTAATTGACTAGTTTAAAACAAATATGAAAATAAGAATCATATAGGATTAGAAGTTATAGAGAGGAAAAAAGGTAGGAGAGCAAGCATGGATAGAAATGAGGGTTGAGATCATTAATATCATTAATAGTGTCTAGGCATATCTCTCCTAGGGGAGAGGGAGCAGGAAGACAGCAGGCTTTCATAGAGTAATGTGGGTAGAGATATCTCTAAGACAAGCTGCAGATCTACAATGGGGTAAGCTCCTGGGAGGATGTGTTGGTGATTCTTGCTGAGACTCCTAGTAGAATGAGTCATGGAGACTGGAAAGACCACCCTGTAACAAGACAGAACTCCTAGTGGAGGGAAGAGAAAACCAAGCTATCCACAAAATGTTTGCGCCAAAATTTAGCCTGCTTGCAAGATGGGAAGGTTTAAAGACAGAGCAGAGATAGAGGGAATGTCCAACCAAGGCCTAGCCCAACCTGAGACACACCCCATGGGAAAGAGCCAACCCTAGACACTATTAATGATACTCTGCTATACTTGAGGACAAGATACTAACATAACTGTCCTCTGAGAGGCTCCACCCAGCAGAGGATCAAAGCAGTTGCTGAGACAAACAAACATTGGGCAGAGCAGGAGCACGTGGAGTTTTCTGGAAGCTTGAGGGAAGAATAGAAGGATCTGGAGGGAACAGGAGCTCCACAAGAAGACCAACAGAGCCAACTAACCTGGACGAAGGGGGTCTTGCGAGAGTGAAACACCAACCAAAGGCCATGGATGAACTTCACCTAGAACCGGATACATGGGTGGCTTGGCCATTATGTGGGTCCCCCAGAAAGGAAAGAGTGATCTTGCTTTGACATGGACTTTGTTGCTTGCTTTTCGGTCATTATCCCCCTGGCTGGGCTGCTTCCAGAATGGAAGAAGATGCAGTCAGTCCTGAGTACTTGATATGATGGTATGGGTTGCTTTGGGTGTGGCCCCCCCTTATCTGAGGAATAGTGGAGGAGGCTTATGGGGAAGAGAGAGAGAAAGAAAAACCAGAAGGAGGGGAGCAAGGGCCTACAATCGGGATACAAAGCGAATTTTAAAATTATTTTAAAAATGTATTTATTATTTATTACAATTTATTCACTTTGTATCCCACTTGTAGCCCCCACCCTTGTCTCCTCCCATTCCTCCCCACCCTCCCTCTTGGACCCCTATGCCCTTTTCTTAGTCCACTGATAGGGGACATCCTCCTCCCCTCCTACTTGACCCTCAGGTCTCATCAGGATTGGCCGCACCATCTTTCACTGTGGCCTCGCAAGGCTGCACACCCCAGAAGGACGTGATCAACGAGACAGTCACTGAGTTCATGTCAGAGACAGCCTATAAAGGGAATTTTTAAACAGTTAAAAGTTATAGATGTGTTACAAGTGTCGATATGTTCAATGATTTGTTTCTCAGGAATTAAACTATAAATGTAAGAGTTTAAATTTGATGTCACTGCTTTGTGTAATAATTATATTCCTCTGGTAATAAATCCCTCAGTGTTTGTAACAGTCACTTTGCTGATGCCCTGCACTGAGCACAGTTTAATCATGCATTGCATTAAAAAATGTATTAAACTTGGTTCCAGTAAAAACGATGCCATTTACACAACTTATTTAGAAAACAGTATTCTATTTTCTAGTAAATATATCATCACTAGTAAAAATATCATTTATTATAAAAGGAGAAAATATGTATCTGAGGTTTAACAATGACGGACAACTTGACAGGATCTTCAGTCTCCTAGGGTGAGTGTTTGTGTAAGCCTGCGAGGCTTGATCTAAATAGGTGACTCACTGGAACATCTGTGAAGAGTTCAATAGATTAGGTCAATTAAAGGAGCAGAGAACTGTATGTGTAAGAAGGGAAGGACAGCATGGATATCCAACCCTCTCCTCCTCATGAGTACACCCGAGTGTGAGCACCCGCCTCACGATCCCGCTGCTACAACTTTCCCCAGTAAGATAAAGTACACCTGCAAAACTATCAGCCAAAATGAATTTTCCCTTCTCTAATAGTTTCTTCCCCTTTCAGATATATATCTTAGCAAAGAGAAAAGAAACAGATGTAATAGAATGATCAGAAAACTTAAGTTGAACTAAAATCGAGAGTTGAAGATTAAATTGGGAAATGTAATACAACAGAACATTACAAGGAACATGAAAAACCTACCATGAAATTTTTTTCATTTATTTATTAAATTTTTAAAATGTGCTCTTATAAATAAATTATTCAGCTGGTCTATAAACGAAGATTTGATTAATTGTATGCAACTTAAAGTACATAAATTACTTTACACGACTATTGTGTAAAAACAGAGTTCAAAGTTTGAGTTTTATGATTTGATACATCTTTAATGAAAATTAATGTAAATGGTAATATATAACAAAAATTTTGGACTGATGAAAAAAACCAAACCCTGCAATGTGTAACAATGTCATCCATACCATTATGGATGATATATTGCCCAAGGACAAAACACTTTGTGTACTTTGACTTTTCTTTCTCATGTCTTATTTAAAAATTTCAATCACATTCCTCATAACAAACTCCAAATTACAGTTCAATATAACAAATATGTTAATGACTGATTTGGTAATTCCTACAAATCATTTTGAATTTTATAATTTCTTCATATATGCATTGTGTAATGTGGCAATTCAGAATTTTTCAAGCTATCCAAGTAGGTCACCTCTAGTTCACTCTAACTCATTTCTCCAAAGCCAATGACTTCTTAGATAGACACCAATTAGCATCTAGTGGCAGAATAGCAGTGGTTATGTCAACGTGCTACCGGACTTACTATAACCAATTGTCTCTCATACTCTAGTCATGCAGATGACTGAAAAGTGAAGATTTGGCCTGGATTGTTGAAATGATTTTAGCTTTTTAAGAACCGTAAACATGAGCACCTTCTTTACATATCTTCTGCCTCTCCCTCTCCTCCTCCAATTCCCCCTGTGCCCACTTTTTCAAATTTATCATCTCTTCTTTAAAAAAGTATTGTTACGTATATAATTTATTTTGTGAGCAAATATGAGTTAGAACTTTTGTTTGTAATTTCAGCGTATAAATGGTTAGCATGAGATGTGTCCTTGAAATCCTTTCTTCTATGCAGATGAAATTGTTTTCCTTCTCTTAATGCATGGGAGATGCTGAAGGTAGAAAAGAGGAAACTGATATGATCATATTTCTATTAAAACATATGTAAAAAAATTCTCCCACTCTAGGCCCTCTAATAATATGAAGCACAAATTAATCACCAACATCTACAAAGATTTGAGAAGCAGAGGCTGTGGTGTAACTATTTACACAGACTTGAATCATTGCCATTATTAGGGCTGCAATATCTAGTTATTATTTGTTTTATAAAAAACTTAAAATATCTAGGTTGTTTCCAAATTCTGGCTATTATGAATAAAGCTGCTATGAAAATAGTTAAGCAAATGTCCTTGTTGGATAGTTGAGCAGCTTTCAGATATATATCCGGGAGTGGTATGGTGGGGTCTTGAGGTAACACTATTCCCAGTTTTCTGAGAAAGCACCAGATTGAGCTCTAAAGTGGTTGTACAAGTTCACATTCTCAAAAGCAATGAAGGTTCTCCTTTCTCCATATCCTTTCCAGCATGTGTTGTCATTTGAGGTTTTTGGTCTTAGCCATTGTGAAGGGTAGCAGGTGAAATCTCAGGGTCATTTTGATTTGCATCTCCCTAATGAGAATTTCCTCTGTTGAGAATTTTCTGTTTAGCTCTGTACCCCATGTTTTAATTTGATTATTTGGTTTATTGGTGTTTAATTTCTTGAGTTCTTTATGTATTCTGGAGAACAACTCTCTTGTCCTTCAGCTGAAGAATGGGTACAGAAATTGTTGTACATTTACACAATGGAAGACTACTCATCAATTAAAAACAAGGAAATCACAAAATTTGCAGGCAAATGGATGGAACTAGAAAAGATCATCCTGAGTGAGGTATCCCAGAAGCAGAAAGACATGTATGATATATGCACACTTATAAATGGCTATGAGCCACATAATTTAGGATAATCATATTAAAATATACAAAGCCGAAGAAGCTAAATAACAAGGAGGATCATACGGAAGATGCTTAATTCTCATTCAGAAGGGAAGATTGGACAGACACTGGAAGCAGTAGAAGGAAGGTAACAGAAGTGGTGCCTACCACAGTCTAAAAGTTTCCACCCAGTAGGGGATTGAAGCAGATGCAGAGACTCCCACCCTTAGACAGAGCGCAGGGAGTCCTATGGAAGATCAAGTATACCATTGTCTCACAGCAGCTTAATAAATGCACACACAGTAGAAACACTGCAACATAAATTTTTTTTCTTCTCAATTTATTCATTATATATCCTGATTGAAGCCCCCTCTCTCAACTCTCCCAGTATCTCCCTCCCTCTTCCCCTCATCTTCTTCCTCTATTCCACTGAAAGGGGGAATTGTCCATTATTGCCATCTGCCCATAGTTTGTTAAGTCTCATCAGGACTGCTTGGACCCTCTTCCTCCCTGGCCTGGCAAGGCTGCATCATCAGTGGAGCATTCCAGCACCTGACACTATTAATGAGGCTCTGCTATGCCTGCACACAGGAGCCTCACTTGACTGTCCTCTTAGAGGCTACAGGCAGCTGTTGATTGAGACAGATGCAGGTACTTGAAGCCAAGTATGGGGCAGAACTCAGGGTCCTGTGGAAGTGTTGGGGGAAAAAATGGAAGGACCAGGAAGAGACAGGAGCCTCATAAGAAGACCTACAGAGACAACAAATCTAGTCCTATGGGGGCATACAGAGAGAGAGAGATACCAACTAAGGATCATTCATGGTCTGGCCTTGGCCTCCTGCATATATGTATGTGATGGAAAGCTTGGACTTCATACAGGGTACCTAGCTAGTGGAGAGGGGGTCTGTTTTTAAAAAAATTTAATTATTTTTATCATAATTTGCAAACTTTGTATCATAGCTGTGAGCCCTCCCTCATCTCCCCCCTATTCCGCCCTATCTCCCTCATCTCCTCCCAAGTCCCATTCCAAGTCCACTGATAGGGGAGGACCTCCTCCCCTTGTCTCACCCTAGCCTATCAGGCCTCATCAGGACTGGCTGCACTGTCTTCCTCTGTGGCCTGCTAAGGCTGCATCCCCCAAAGGGAGGTGATCAAAGAGCCTGCCATTGAGTTTATGTAGACCTGGAGGGGACAGGAGCTCCAAAAGAGGACCAACAGAGCCCAAAAACTAGGTTCTGGGGGCCCTGCAGAAACTGATACCCCAACCAAGGACTATGCATGGAGAGGACCTAAAACCCCTGCTCAGATGGAGCCCATAGACTCAATTTTCAAATGGGTTTGCTAGTAAGGGGGATCTGTTTTAACATGGACTCTATTGCCTGCTTTTGGATCACTTCCCCCTGGTAGGGATGCCTTTCCTGGCCTCAGGGGATAAGGATTTGCTCAGTTCTGATGTGACTTGATGTGCTGGGGAGGCTTGATATGGGGGCAGGCTCTCCTTTTCTTGGGGAATGGGGAGATGAAGGGGGGCAACTTGGAGGAGAGGAGGGTTGGAGCACCGTTGGAATATAAAGTAAATAAACTTAAAAATGTTTCTCAGTAAAAAAAAAAAAAAAAAGAAAGCAAAAGAAGCAAAGTAGCTGAGACAGGGAGTAAAGAAGCTGCTGCAGCAGCGGTTCATATTTGTCATCAGAATAATACAAATTTATTAATTTTTTGATTCATACTGCTTCTCATTGGAGCCTAATTTCAGTAATTGAATAAAGTATTGATTTTTCATTTCCTAATTTAGAATTGTACACATTAGGGAAAGAGGCCCTATGTTTTATGTGAGTTCTGGTATATTTAAATATTTAATAATTTACAGGAATTAAAATAATATTTTAGTTGTGAAACCGATACCTATAGCTTATATTTTCATTAGCATAAAAAGTAATTTATCCCATTATTACTATTTTTTCTTCTTTTTCTTTTCTCATTTTCTCCTCCCTTCTTCTTTACCTTCACCAGTGTGTTTTATCTCTGTTGGTGGTTATGTTTACATAGTTTTATTATTACATAGGTCGTAATAATGTTCAGTGTGGAAATTAAAACTGTATATGTGAATAGATATGACAAACTCTATTAACACTTTCATGTCTTAACCTTAAATACTAATTTGGGAATGACTGTGTTTTGGTTGTTGAGGGACCTAAACTGTTGTATAATATTTTCATAGTTTAGAGAAAAATACCTGGATGGATTCTTTTAAGATAACTCTTGGATTGAACTATGAGTCATGAGAATGCATTATGTTAAGTAACAAAGAGGGGCTATTATAATTAAACATAATTTCTCCGACCTTTCATGGAGTCATCTAAGCTTCTACTCACTTATTCTCAGAATAGTTATATTTTCCAAATAATTTTATTCTTGCCTTTGTTTTAGACAGCTTCTAGCTAATGATTTGAGAAATGAAGGATTGAGAGGTCCATATCATAATATGTTCAATCTTTCCAGGTATATATGTTTATTTGACTTCATTAGTGTTTAAAACTATGTTCTTTACATTGCATAAGCAATGTAAAGTAAGTGTAATTTACTAGCAACATTTAATCTTCTGTTACCTCAGTTACATTTCATTCACTTGGTTAGAATTTCCTACAAGTTAGTTCAAGGTAATTATAGGGTTAAGTTATAAAACTTACATAGGATTTTTGCAATACACTGATGTAAATCAAATATTAATCCATTAATAAAAATCCCTCTAAGTTATCAGCTTTTCAATCTTCTACCCATAGAGTTGTTCCACATTCTTTTAACCTTTGATGTTAAGGTTCAATATAACCCAATGAACCATTTAACAAGTTAATCCACAATTGTACCTTAGCCCTCAAATCTCAGGGTCATATTGACCAATGAGAAAAAAAAAAATAAGCCTTGTTTAAGTTGAAGGGCAAGGATGCCTATCTTACATTTGATTCTGGCCTCAGAAAGCAGTGCAAATGAATTGTTTGTTGTTCTAAGGACTTTGTTAACTCTGCTTCCAGAATGTCTGCAGTACCTCAAACACTGTGTTTATTTTTTACATGGCCAAAAGGACATCAGTAAAAATGGCAATTCATATTGGTGATTTGAAATAAACTATCATTCATTCCATGTTATTTATTTTGATTAAAATATCTGTGTCTCCACTTGGACACATGTTCAACCATTCCCTCATTCATGAAGGGAATCTTCACTGGGTATCATATATCTTTTAGAACTGTTGCTCACAGATTGTATTTAATTCTGTGTTCTCTGTGATTTAAAATGGAAGCAGAAAATTTGAACACAGGGAACTTCCCAG
Source organism: Psammomys obesus (assembly GCF_907164565.1). Taxonomy (NCBI): domain Eukaryota; kingdom Metazoa; phylum Chordata; class Mammalia; order Rodentia; family Muridae; genus Psammomys; species Psammomys obesus. The sequence goes on from NW_026585689.1 coordinate 14,883,001, forward strand.
AGACTCATACTCCAACCAAGGACTATTCATGGAGATAACCTAGAACCCCTGCACAGATGTAGCCCATGGCAGTTCAGTGTCCAATGGGTTCCATAGTAATGGGAAGAGGGACTGCCTCTGACATAATCTGATTGGCCTGCTCTTTGATCACCTCCCCCTGAGGGGGGAGCAGCCTTACCAGGCCACAGATGACAATGCAGCCACTCCTGATGAGATCTGCTAGACTAAGATCAGAAGGAAGGAGAGGAGGACCTCCCCTATCAGTGGAATTGGGAGGGGCATGCATGAAGAAGGGAGAGGGACGGTGGGGTTGGGAGGGGAGGAGGGAGGGGCTTATCGGGGAATACAAAGTGAATAAAGTTTAATTAATAAATGTTAAAAAAAAACCTAAAAATAAATAAATAAAATGGGCATAGTTAGATCAGAATTAAATTCTATGTATGCTTGAATGTTTTCATCACAGATTTATTCACAGTTGTACACATCTGTTTTCTTCCCTTATCTAGGTTAGCATGTTTCTTCCTTGCACTCTTGCTTTAGGACAGACAACGACGTATTTTATGTGAATCCCATGCCATTTTTTCCTGTTTTCCTTATTAATATTATTATTATTTCTTACAATTTATTCACGTTGTATCTTGGCTGTAACCCTCCATACACTTCCCTTTCTTCCTCTCCCTTCTCGCCTCTGCTCTCTCCTACTCCACTGATGGGGGAGGTCCTTCTCGCCAACTATCTGACCCTAGCCTATGAGGTCTCATCATGACTGTCTGGATCTTCTTTCTCTGTGGCCTAGTAAAGCCAAAGAGCAGGCAACCTAGTTCATGCCAGAGAATGTTCCTGATCCCCTTTACCAGGGAACCTACATGGAGACTGAGCAACTCATGAGCTACATCTGAGCAGGGGGTCTAGATCTTCTCCATGCATGATCCTTGGTCGATTTATCAATCTCTGTGGCCACCCTGACACCAGATTTTTTGGCTCTGTTGTTCTCCATGTGGAGCTCCTGTCCCCTCCAGGTCTTTCTATCTCTCTCTTATTCCTTAAGATTCCGTGCACTCTGTTCAAAGTTTGGCTATGAGTCTTAGTATCTCCTTCAATATCCTGGTGGGTAGAGTCTTTCAGAGGCTCCCTGTGGAAGGCTCCTGTCCTATTTATTCCCTGTCTTCTCCTACTTCCCATTTTTATCATGTTTGCCCTTCTGAATGAGGATTAAGCCTCTTCCCTATGGGCCTCCTTGCTGCTCAGCTTCTTTAGAACTATAGATTTTAGTATATTTACCCCATGGCTAATAATCACTTATAAGTGAGTATATATCGTGTGTATCATTCTGAATCTGGGTTACCTCACTAAGGATGATCTTTTCTAGTTCCTTCCATTCATCTGTAAATTTTATGATTTCCTTGTTTTTAATAGCTAAGTAGTATTCCATTGTGTAAATGTACAACAATTTCTGTATCCAATCCTTGGTTGAGGGACATCTAGACAGTATCCAGATTCTGGCTAATATGAATAAACTGCTACAAACACGGTTGAGCAAATGTCCTGTATAGTTGAGCATAATACTGATATCTGCCTAGGAGTGGTATAGCTGGGTCTAGAAGTAGCACTATTTCTGGTTTTCTGAGAAAGGGTCAGATTGATTTCCAAAGTTTACATTCTCACCAGCAATGGAGGATCACCTCCTCCTTTGGGGTGCAACCTAGCTAGGCCACAGTAGAAGACAATGCAAACAGTCCTGATGAGACCTGATAGGCTAAGGTCTGACAGAAAGGGAGGAGTTCCTCCCTTTATCAGTGGACTAGGGGAGGGGCATAGGGAGAGATGAGGGTGAGGGCCACAGGCAGGATACAAAGTGAATACATTGTAATAAATAATAATAGTTAATAAAAATGAAAAATATGCAAAACAGCAGAAAAAAACATATCAGCAACTATCCCAGAGAAACAGAAACATGTTTTTCCTAGTCATTCTTAGAACTGCGTATTAGCTAGCCTTAATCTCTGATACATTAAACAAAGTGTTCACTTATCAAAATACCTATACCACATTGAACCATAAACAAATGGCACATTATCCTTGAACATTTTCCTGGTGTTCCTGGTGTCTCTATGTATTTAGTTATGTTTGGGTCTAATGTTTTGTTCTAAACCCCTCCATAAACTCTAAGAAATTATTCAAACGTCCACAGACTATCAGTTTGTTCAAATTAGGCTGATGTTCAATATTAATGTTTTCCTTTTTAAAAATATACAACAGATTTTAAGAGTAAATTTTTAACCATTAAAATAACAATGATGTGTTTAATATTTAAACTTTATATATTTTTATATTTTCCTTTTGTTTTATTGGTTATTTCAGTGTTTTATATGAGATTTGATTATATTCAACCCTCTAGCTACAACTCTTCCCCAGTTTGTGTCCCTTCTCTATCCATTGAAGGTACAATCTTTTTTTTTTTTTTGAAATCTTAACTTCATAGCTAATTTAATGCTACCCCCAAATATTGAATCCACTAGAGTGTGCTCAACCTACAGGGGTTACACTTTTGGAGAAAGCTCTCTCACCATCCCCAGGCAGCTAACAATAGCTCATAGCTGCATGACTACTTAGGGGTGATTGTATATCTAACTTCTCTCTCCTTGATGAGATTTTGTATGTTTTGTGTTTGCACAGATTTCATATATGCTTTCACAACCCTTGTGCATTCATTTATGCAGATGCCCTGCTGTGTTCATAAGATAATACATCCTTGTAGTAAATCATTGTCTCAATCCCTTCCAATCTTTCCAGTCCTCATCCCCAATGATTCCTGAGCTTTGGAAGACAGTTTGTAGCATACATGTGTTCTTTCAATGGCTGAGCATTCTTCAGACATTTGCTCTCTGTACTTTCATTAGTTGTAGGTCACTTTGTTGTTGATCACAGTCTACAGAAGTTTGAACCTTCTAAGACGACTGCCCAGATATTAATTGATCTTTGCATGTAACAACAAATCATTAGGAGCTGGTTAAATAATATGTCTGTTTAGCATCGTAAGAATACTATGCTCTCCTTTAGAGTAACCTATTTATAAGTTCTTAGCCAGCTAGTGATGCAAACTATGAGTTTCACTCCATGTAATGCGACATAAATGGGATTAAAAGGTGACAGTGTTACTTCATTGATATTCATGCCACTATTTTAATAGTGTTTATAAAGACATAATCTTTTCTGGATATTTATTTATTTTTAGCATGATAGGTTAATTCCTGGGAATGACTGATGATTGTCTTCTCTAGTATCTTATATAACACCTTCCATCACTATAGAAACTAGCCACTGGACATAAAGTTTTTGTCTTCATAAGAACTTAGCTTTTGCCATCCTCTATCACTCAAGCATGCTGTATGATCAGCAATACAGTCTTGCCATCAAATTCTGGAATGGATCTAAGAACACCGGCAATAGCCTACAAAGATTGGGGATCTGTTAACCTCATTGGCCAGCAATTTTCAAAGAAGCAACTCATATATAAGTCTAGACTTTTTATTTGTTGGGTTGTAGTGTCAAATCAGAGCATTGATGCCTTGTTATGATGTAACTCCATTTTTATTATTCTGTTTTTACGTGGTGTGGGTGTGTGTGTGCATGTTTGTGTGGGTGTAGATGTGTGTTTTTGATTGTGTACTTTGTGTGTGTGTGTGTGTGTGTGTGTGTGTGACAGAGGTTTCTAAAGTAGACTTCCATAAGACTTGTTCAATAGGTGTTCAGTGTTATTTAGCCTCTCACTATTCTTTTCACTACCCTAACTTCAAACTTGCCTTCCCCTATAAAACACTTTCTGTTCAGTTGTTTCTTTTTAACTATTTATACTAGTGCTTTCTATCACCTCTCCCTGGAGCATTCTTTCTCATAACTCTTTACTAGTTTCCTGAACTCCATGACATACCTGAAGATCTAACATCTGTATTTTATTTTAAAAGTAAGTATAGATTACATATAAAATTAAAACTGAGAGGACTGATAATTCCTGTAATACATTCTCTTGTACTTACTCCTTTAAAATACTTTAATATGAAATATGATTATAGTCCTCCATTCTCTAATGCCGAGACTGTAAGCATATGCTACTGTGCCAGCTAATAACATAACTTCTCACTACCCTGGCATATAATCATTCCCTCCCTATCACGCCAGCCTTCCATATTACTGTCGCTTGCTTATTCTTTTCCTTCAACTCTTCATCATCTCAGTTTCACTGCGCCTTCAAGAACTGTGTTTTCTTTTCAACTTGTTTAGAAATGGGAGGACTTATCAGGTTATGAAATTCCTGTAGATTGGTGCTAATTCTACTCAAAACATTGTAATTCTCAGGACCAATAAAAAATATCATCAGTTTTTTTTCTTTCTGTGACACACTTATTTTAATGTTTAAAGTAATAAAAATTATATTTTGTTTTATGAATATAAGGCTTTACCAGACTTTCAATTTATACCTAAGTAAATTTGGAGCTTACCTACAAAAGAGGGAAATTGGAGGCATTATTTTTAAAGGATTCTTTTTTATTTAATTTTCACATGTTCATTTTGCTTTTTGACCAAGACTGTACATTTGAAAGAAACACTGATTCTGATATTCTCCAAGATTTTATTTCTACACAAAAAGTTGTCTTTCAGTATTTTAATTTCTCTAATAACACAAAGATCTACAATTCGGTTTTATACTAGTTTCTAGCTTTTCTCATTTCTGTCTTTTGTGCCTTTATGGAACTTTCTTTTATATGTGGTGGTACTTATATTTCACCTTTTCTTTTCCTTCTCCTCGGTCAGTGCTTATTCTTTTCAGAAATATTGCAATTTTCACTTAGAATTTTGAAATAAATGTTAATGTTAAAATCCAAACAATTTTCTTTTATTACATATATTGCTATAAACAACTACAATATTCAATACTGTTACTTATATTTTCCAATGTTATAGTAGCTGTTCTTCATCATTGTGAGAATGAAGTAACTACTACTTATATATTTGTTAATCCATTTCCCATTCCCCAAAACATGTTAGATTCTTGATTTTGTTTGTGCTACATTCTGGGTAATAAATAAATTATATTTTTGTGTTTATAGGTCTAATATGCTATACATAATTTTATCTTTAAAAATTTAAGTATAATATAGTATTATGGATACTGTGGGAGATAGAGATTAATATTGGTTAGCAAAATAATTCAAACTTTGACAAATTTGAAAATATTTAACAAAAATAGTAAATTTTTCACTGTGACAGAAAACATGACTAGTTCAAAGTTAAGAAAATGGAGTGTACCAGGTGTGGTGGCTCTTCCTGTAACCCCAGCACTCACAGAGGCAGAGGCAAATAGATCTGTGTGAGTTTGAAGTCAGCCTGGACTACAAAGCGAGTCCAGGACAGCCGAGGCTACACAGAGAAACCCTTTCTCGAACCCCCTCCCCAAGGGAAAAAAAGGAAAAGAAAGTGTGATGAGAGAATATGAAATCATATTCATTAAGTTGCTACTGTGGTATACATACATCTATTTCAATATTGATTAAAATATTTTATATTAATTCGCTCAGAAGCCTGTACTTAAAAAAAATAGAAACTTTGCTTAAGTTTTGTGTTTGAAATAAACCATAACATCATAGTATATGCAAACTTTTATTAAATAGCCAAACAACAACCTATATATTATTACTGCAGGTGTTCACAGTTTTATTTATCATGCACTGCTTACACCTGTTAGAATGCTAGTAAAGTTTTATATTTCACGTAAGAACAAATGTATATTATGAACTAGGATACTAAAAATACCTACTGGCAGATCAGTGTTAAATATTTTCATATTTGTGAACATTAACATATTTTAAATATCCATATTTTTATGAAATACCAAAGCAAAAGAAAGATAAAAGTTGAACCAAAAGGGAGAAATTGTCATTGGCTGGGACCTCCCCTGTAATGAGCGTGTGTTGTAGAAAATGAGACACTATATTACATAGGAGAGTTTTCGCATATTTTTTAACAGGCATTAAAATCCATTTAGGACTAGAAAGTATGTCATCTTGTGTCAATTTCCTTTTCCTATTCTGCTTTCAAAAATTATTTTCATTTAATCTTTGCTATGTACCTTTGGCTTGTGGTCATATTTATAATGAGTCAATCAGTAAAAATGACTGACTGGATTGATTTACACCAGGTGGACCTCTCCCCTTCACATAAAAATGGCATGAACTCCATAAATCTAAGTTCTAAAGGTGCAAGCCAGCTTTAATGAAAGCAGAGGCAACCCCAGAGAGTAGAGAGCAATGCTTTCCCCCCTTTGTCACTTTCCCAGCAAAGAGCAGAGGTTCTAAGATGTCATTAACGGAACTTTTCTTTCTTAGTAGTCAATGGTTCTATATTTGAAACTTTTGAATTTTTAAATATTCCTAGAAAAATTAATTTAAAAGATTAAGAGGAATCAATAAACATTAGGTAAGAATAAGAAGAGTAACCTTGATTGAGTAATCACTTTATACCTGACATTTGGGTGAACAATTTGTGATCTCATTTATTCTCTAGAGGACCCTTGTATGACAAGTACTGAATTGATCCGTGCCATTTAACATTAGAGAAATGAAGCAACAGAAAGATGGCAGGTTTTTCTCAGTCAAAAAATGAGGGTAAGACTTTGAGCAATAATTTATATCTCTATGTCTAACTTCAAGCCCATACTTTGAACAGTATAATAAAGCACCATATGTTTCTACCAAAACAGCACTATAGAGGATGTAGATTCTTAAGATTATTGAAATCCTGCAGAAGACATCTGAAAGACTCTACCTAGCAGTGTTTCAAAGCAGATACTAAGACTTATAACCAAACCTTCGGCAGAGTGCAGGGAATCATATGAAAGAAGGGGAGTTAGTATGACGCGGAAAGGATAGGAGCTTCACAAGGACCAAATATATCTGGGCATAGGGGTCTTTTCTGAGACTGACACTCCACCAAGGACCATGTATGGACATAACGTAGAACCTCTGCTCGGATGTAGCCCATGGTAGCTCACTAACCAATTGGTTTCCCATAGTAAGGGGAACAGGGACTATTTCTGACAGGAACTCAATGACAGGTTCTTTGACCTCCCCATCCCCCAAGGGAAGAGCAGTCCTGCTAGGCCACAGAGGAGGACTTTGCAACCAGTCCTGAAGATACCTGATAAACCAGGGTCAGATGAAAGGGAGGATATCCTCCCTAATCAGTGGACTTGGAAAGAGGCAGGGAGGAGATGAGAGAGGGAGGGTGGGATTGGGAAGGAATAAGGGAGCGGGATAAAACTGGGATACAGAGTTAATAAAATGTAATTAATAATAAAAAATAAATAAAATAAAATTAAAAAAGATTATTGAAATCCAAATGGGAAATAGGCATATACAATTTAATACATTTTGTAATAAAGTTTTTTTAGATGCTGAATGTTTAAAACTTCAAAAATTACAAAAAATAAATACGGAAGAATGTAGATAACAGAAAAAATTTAGGAGAACGTAGAATTATCAAGTGAAATCTACAAAACATCAGAGTTACACTGAAGTTAGCTGCAAGATTGTGCCTCATTAAAATATTCATTACTTATGCATAAATATGACTTGTGAGAGTTAATTATGTTTTCATTCAAAGATATATAATAACAGCAAATAATTGAAAGAATATGTGATCTGTTACTAGTTATGATGTCTAATTAGTTAAAGAATAGAAAACAAAAATCAGGACTCATGGACTCAGTGATTATTACTAACAGAATGATACAGAATGTTCATTTTCACCAGCGTATTAAAATTAGCTACTCTAATTATTAAATTATCATTTTGTTTTTCAAAATTAATTTTTATTATTTTATTATAGTGACTAAATTGCTCTTAATTTTCGTGGTTGTTACGTGTGTGTGTATGTGTACGTTTATATAGGCAGCCATACACACTAAGAGAAACTGCTGAATATATTTCGTAGTCATGATGTGTTTTCTAATGCTACTGAATGGCAATGCATTTCAGGGAGCATATCAGAAAGATACATTTGATACTAGAGTCCATGAATATTTCGTCTAATTTTAACGTGTATCAGAAATTTCTCCTAATTGCTTTATTATATAAAAATGTGGGGATGCATGTATCTAAAAATTATAAATGTGTGGTCAACTTTATGGTAAGTGACCAAAATGCGATATATGATATAAAAACGCTCTCAGAGCATTATCTATTATGAAAAGATAAGGAAATTCAGAGACGGTTTGTTGGTTTTGAGCCTGTGCTTCTCCTACAGAGGACCTGAGTTCAATTTCCAACACCTGTGTTGGGTGCTCACAACTGCCAGTAACTCGAAAGTTAAACAGAAGTCCACCTCTCCTACTTCCAGCTTTACCCAGCTGTTTTTGGTTCTTTCTGTAGGGTTGAGGCCTCACAGGCTTTTCCCTGTACGTTTTGGCAAGATAATTACTGATCTCTTCATTCAGCTCACATTTGGGTGATCGTGTTGGTGAGACTTCATCAGCAAAGCTTTTGATGTTACTAGTAGTTATGATCTCAGAGCAAATTCCCAGATCCTCAGGTTCTTACAGTATTTCAGCTTCCTCTTCCCATTAGTTTCCCTGAGCCTTAGTTGTGGAAGTGTTTTGTACATGTACATATTGGGACCAGGGTCTACCATCTTGATTGGTGGTGTTTTTCTGCCATGGTCTCTGGGACAGTTTTTTGTTGTTGTTGTTGTTGTTGTTGTTCATTATTTAGATATGTTTTTGCTATGTTGTTGGTTTTCTTTCTTTCTTTCTTTCTTTCTTTCTTTCTTTCTTTCTTTTTCGTTTGCGGTACTGCAACAGAGTGTGTGGTAAAGACAGTTTGTTTGTGAAAATTAGAAACTAGAATTATTACAAGAAATTTATTTTGCCATTGAAACAAATCACAACTGGAGTCACTCATAGGCAGAACATGTTGGGATAAACATTAGGGATAAACACATCCTCTATGTGTACATAATCTAGACTGTGTCTCTGTGTGTGTGTCCAGACCAGATGTATCTGTAAACCCAATTCCAATCATTTCAAACATTGATTAAAGGAATTATATGCTCTTTCTACTGTAATGCTGTTGTCCTTTTTGAGTATTAGATTCCTGCATTCGAAACCGATTTCTAGGCCTGCTCTCTGTCCCATCAGTGTCTGCACCCTTTTAGTACCATTACCAAGATTTTTTTTTTATTATTTTAGTATCATTGCATATTTTGAAATTAGAAAGTTTAATGCCTTTAGCCCTTTTCTTTTTACTTTTTTGATAAAGATCATTTCATATACCTGCTTTTGTTTTTGTTTTTGTTGTTATGGGTTCTGGAATTGTTTTGCACCTTATGTGAGAAATTTCCGTGAAATTTCATGTGAATTTGCATTGAAGTTTTATTTCACTGCTTTCAATAGTATTGACATTTTAACAACATGGATTATTCCAGTCCATTAACTGAAGCAATTTTCCATTCATTTTTGAATTCTTCAATTTCTACTGTTAACACTGTATAGTAGAGTGTGCAGGGTTTTTTTTTTTTTTTTTTACTTTTATTCAATGTATTCTTAAATACCTATATAAGTCTTGTAATTGCTATGCTTAGTTGATTTTTCTTTTGTTACTTTGATGTATATATCTAAAAATGATAATGATTTTATGAATTTCATTTGCATTGTATGACAATAAATTTCCTTATATTTTAATAGAATTTTGGTCCAGCTTCTCATGCATAAAACAAGCAATAATGATAATTTTTATCATTCTTTGTAATATTTATATTATATATTAATTACAGGTCAAAATTGACATATGATTTACGGAATTATATCAGTGTCTATATAGATTCTCAGAGGAATCTAAATGCTGATGTTATTACTCAATTAGTTTGATTACTATTTTATTGAAAGGTCTGACAGTTTTTTTTTAATCTTCATAACTGAATGCAGATCTGTGAAACAATCTGAACACTATCATGGGCTATATGGTTATGATCTTAGCTCAGGTGAGGTAAAACAATAGAATAAATAGTCAGGTAGCTTCAGCAACAGCTGTCTGCCTCTCATAAGGCTACAGGCTGTGAAACCCAAGGTCCTCAGATGTCCTTTCTAATGGTGGCCCTCTTTCAGGCTGTCTTTTTGCTACATCATCTCCTGTGAGTGAGGAAGGGTCTTGATTTATTTTTTTCCGATTAAAAGATTATTGTTCAGTCATATGTGTTTAGATTCCATGCTATCATGAAAGACAATTGCTTATTTTCCAAGAATAGGTGATTCTGTTTTTATATCTGAGTTCAGCTTTAGTTTGACTGACCAAATATTTTTCTGTTCATGCAGACCAACTGCAAGTTTAAAGGAGGTATTTTATCTTTTTCACTTCTCACACTCCAAGGTCACACACCATTGCCAAAGGTCTCCAGCAGCTTGACTACTTTGCTTTCTGCTCTCACTCTGCGATCTGTGATGGCTTTTCCAAATGCCAAGTTACGTTGGGATTGAGTGACACCACTTAGCACCCGCAACTTTTGAATCCAATTGCTCCCATTTCATAGAGATTTTCCAATTGAAAGGATGTCATTCTTATGACAAGCACCAGCCTAAAGTGACAGGCAGATGCGAGTCTGTTCAGTGATCTCACTCCCCTCAGAAACATAGTTTGTCAAGTATCGTTGAATGACACACCTTTTAGATACATCAACTGTGTTAAAAATGCCTTCAGTGCCTTCACCACGACATTCCAAGGACCCTCAAACTGAACGTTGAATCCCTTTCTGTACATGACACTGTTTCACATGTAAGGACCACCTTTAGTTCTGTGTTTCATTAAATCTATATTACAACCCTACAATGGCTTGAGCTACAACAGTAAACACAAAACATGTTTAGTCAACTAGCACAATATTCTCTCCCCATTACTCAGATGATGACCGTGTTAATCTCATTCTGAAACTTCCTTATTTACATGGACATATATTATACTAGTTATCATAGCTCACTACCTAACATCATGGTTAATAACTAGTTTTCCAAATAATTTAAATGTTTATTTTTCTTTTAATATTTTAGTCTTCATTTCAGCCTCAGTTTACTCATCTTCAAGAATGAAAATAAAATAGATAAGTATGGAATTATCATTACTAATTGACAGAAATTAATCAGAAAAAAATGTTATGTTGGATCATGTTCTAAGTCATTTACCATAATGCCAAAATTTAAAATATGTATATTTATTTTATTTTTGAGAATATAATATAATGTGTTTATTTATATTATAACTATATGTAGTTATATATACATACAAATATACCTACTTTAATCTTTCACTTGGTCTGTCTGAACAGAAATATAATACAGTTATATATATAATATGCATAATACAAGTTTACATTCCCACCAACAGTGGAGGAGGGTTCCCCTTTCTCCACAACCTCTCCAGCATATGTTGCCACTTAAATTTTTTATCTTGGCCATTCTGATGGGTGTAAGGTGAAATCTCAGGGTTGTTTTGATTTGCATTTCCCTGATGGTTAATGAGGTTGAGCATTTCTGTAAGTGTTTCTCTGGCATTCAATATTCCTCTATCAAGAATTCTCTGTTTAACTATGTTACCCATTTTTTAATTGGATTACTTAGTTTGTTGCTTTTCAGCTTCTTTAGTTCTTTATATATACTGGATATTAGCCCTCTGTCACATAGAGGGTTGGTGAAGATTCTTTCCCAATCTGTAGGCATTAGTTTTGTTTTGATGACAGTGTCCTTTGCTTTACAGAAGCTTTTCAGTTTCATAACCCATTTATTGATTGTTGCTCGTAGAGCCTGTGCTATTGGTGTTCTGTTCAGAAAGTTGTCTCCTGTACCAATGAGTTCTAGGGTCTACCTCACTTTTTCTTTCTAACCGATTTAATGTGTCCGGTTTTATGTTGAGGTCTTGGATCCACTTGGACTTTAGTTTTGTGCAGTGTGATAAGTATGGATCTATATATAGTATACTATAAAAATACAATATCATTTTCCTATCCCCTTCCATTTTCCAAACTCTCATATAAACCCTTCCTTGCTTTGATTTTTTTCAAACTCTGGGTATCTTCTTTTTCAATAATTGTCTTGCGCACACAAAACACACACACACGCACAAAATACATATTATACATTTTTCATGTGTGTGTGTATACTTATATATACATTATACATGCATACACACATGCACACATACAAAAACTTACAATATATTTGGTTTAATATCAAATGTATGTGTGAAGGGCTGACAATTTGGTATTGAATAAACAATTGTTTTTTGCTTGCTTCCTCCTTCCCTGGTGGAGAATATTTCTCTAACTCCAAGCATTTTACTTAGTTGCATGTAGTTCTATGTGTAGGGTTGAAGGCACCTGAGCTTTCTCCAGTCCTAATTATAATGTCTACTGTTCTTGTCCTTGCTCAATTCACATTCAGACAGGTATATCGCTGAGAGTTTATGGGTGATGCTTTTGACATTACTAGGAAACAAAGTCTCACTTAGAACTTCCTGAGCCTCTGGCTCTCAACAAGATTTCATGACTACCAGCAGTGATCCTTGAGCTTTAGGTGTAAAGCTGTATTGCACATGTTGGTCCTGGATTCCACAAGGCTGTATTTTGATTGGTTGTGGGTTTCTATATTCATCAGTTACAAAGAGACAATCCCTTGGAGAATTTCAGATGGGTATTTGAAATTCTTCCCATCCAAGTACATTTTAAGAAGCTAAGAAATAGGTCTCTGTGAAGTTTTGAATAAGACTGTCCCCTACAGGCTCATAGGTTTAAATGCTTGGTCATTAGAGAGTCGTACTACTTGAGTGGCATTCCTAGCTGTGACTTTGTTGGAGGAAGAGTGTCACTGAGCTTAGACTCTCGGTTTCAAAAACCCAAGTCAGACAGTGTCTCCCTCTTCCTGCTGACTGCAGATGTGAATGTAGAACTCTCGACTAATCCTCCAGCACTGTGTTTGCCTGTGTTCTGCCATGCTCCCCACAATGATGAAAATGGATGAAACCTCTGAATCTGTAAGCAAACCCCAATTAAATATTTTACTTTTAAGAGTTGCTGTGATCGTGGTATCTCTTCACAGCAGCAGAAAAGTGACTAGGTCTCAGTACAAAAAATCATAAATAAAACCAACTCTACATGTTTAAATATGTGGCACAATTTTTTATGGGGAGGATCATGAATATGTTCATAAATACATATCTAGTGTATTATATATTCAATTCCACATATATGTTTTGATTTATGGTAAAAGAATTAAGGTAATTTTTAAAATATTTCAGAAATTAAACCCACTAAAATAACAGAATGAACCAATTCAGAAAAATAATTTATTAAGAAATAGCTTTGAGCCATCCAAAATGATAGTTGCATGAAACTATTCTGGTTTTTAATTTCTTTTTATGAAAATTGTGTCACTGTTTATTTTAGAGTAATAAAGCTTCATTTTATTGACATTATTGCTCAAAAGTCATGAATTTTCCAAAACATCTCTTTTAAGAACATACAAAACACAAGATAATTAAAAATATATATTGCATGACAAACTGTTTAAATAAATGAAATACTGTGAAAATATTTTCTTTTAAAAATTTTTATAGCTAAGACATTAATCTGACAGAAATAAATGGGTTATTTGTCTCAAGTGTCCAAATGAACTGTGTGGAAAATCAATTTTAGTGAAACAAAGAACAGATGCTCAATAATGTGATTACATTGAACTGAAGGTGGTGGTCGTCACCACATAAAAATAAATACAGAGCCGTGTTTTCTAAATCTGAATAATGCAGAATACAGAAGAGACTCGTCACGAGGGAATGGGGAAAAGTCTCATATAATTTCCTTTTATTCCCAGCATAATAACCAGCATTCCCATTTTCATAATCAGGTGACTAAAGCAGAACTCCACAATACATTATAATAGAGACAGATCATTAAAGAAAGCATTAGCATTGTCATTTCCCCAGCAAACCCTGAATAAAAATGAAAACAAAGGAGGTCTAATAAATATTCTAGGTGAATGGCGTGTTTAGTTACCTGAACACGAAAGATCTATTATCCAATAACTTAATTGACTCTGTGCATAGTTTTCAAAAGCCAGAGCATTGCTGCTAGCGTTCTTCTGTACAGTTTATGTTGTATTCCTCATTGACTTCTGAGCTGATGCAAGCTCACAAAATGACGCATAACTCAAAGCAGAATAAAATAACTATTTCTCAGTGGAATAAAATGAGTATAAAACAAACTACTGTCACAATATTGTAATAATATTGTGTTTCCCTGTATTCTCATAATTGTTTAGGAAATTGTTTGGTCTGAGAATCTAATGAAAATTTAGAATTTGCTTGGTAGCCAAGACTTTAGGATTTTTTTTTCAGGCTTCATATACAATTTGTAATATGCTAGTACATTCTGAATTATTAGTGCCCATAGATAAAGTCAACTTTTTCCGTTATATTTTTATCTTTTTAATTTCTAAAAGCAAAAAAGGGAAGATATCAGGAAGAAGAAGAGAAAAATAAAAAAGAGAGATATTAAAACTAGCTAAACATTTTGAGCTTACTAAAATGTTAAATGAACTGATCAGTAAGCCTCCAATAAGAAAAATTATTGACACAATATTTTATCCCATTCAAATATGTAAAACAACGATCAGCAGAAGAAAATCTCCCTGAGTTCTAATAATACATAGTAGTTGCAATTAGAAAGCTCAGAATGCCTTTAAAATTTCAAATTCATGTTATCATTACATGGCTTTGCAAAGAAAGCATGACAAAAAATATACTATCTCATCACCACATCAAGTCATTGAGTTCTTTTTTACTTTTACATTTTTTTTTTCTCACAACAGCTTCTTTTTAGCCTGAAATAGACTGGAAATCAGTTTGTTGAAAGATTCTCCAGAGTCTTTTTGATAGTGGAGGATGTTTATGTCTAGATTCAAGGAGTATTCAAGTTATCAAGAATTTTTTCTTAACGAAAAAAATAGAAAAATAGATTGTATGAATTTCTGTTAAACCACCACCATGGCACATAACAGAAATTGCCTACTAATGGGAGGCTTTATTCCAGTATACTTAGTCTCAGTAAGAATGTATCCCAGATACATCAGCAGGGTATAGTGACAGATTTCTCTAGTGTCCAGTCATTATTCTAACTCCCCCAACTAAGTCTTAGAGGTCTAGATAACTTCTGCTTCATCTGTAAGTATGCCTTCTCCTGGATAGCTTGCTGATTTAAATAGAGACCTATTTTATTTTTCACATTTGTCTTTAAGGTCTTAATTGATTGTTTTCTCCAGCCTTTGGGAGTAGAACCTTTTGTGTTTCTGTTTCAGATAACTTAGATGCCTTTGCCACAAGGTTTATTTTACACTACAGATTTTTTTTTCCACTTGGCCAAGTGATCACTACAGTTAACACCCATAGATCATGCAGAGGAGTTCTCCCCCTTTCCACCTAATTGTTATGGATAACAACAAAACCCAGAAAACAAAATAAGACAACACTCAACAAACAAAAATAAACAACAAAAACACCAAGGTGTAATGATATGAAAGCAAAACAAACAAACAAACAAAAACAGAACCAACACAAACCTGTAGAGTCTAAGGTCAACTATTCCTATATGTGAGTCCTGTCCTCGTGTGTTTTATATATCCAGTGTCACTACATTGGAGAAAATTATTTTTCCTATGTTGGGGGGATGAGTAGGCCAGGGAAAAGGCTTTGTCATAATTGGTGGAGTGAAGAAAGAGACTGATACTTTTCTGGTGAAAAGAAATTAGGGCTGGCTCTTTCAGGAAGTTCCAGATAAGTGAGTTATTACTAGCAAACCTGGGACCTCCCCGGAGGTTCTTTCACAGATGTACAATTCACTGTTGTGCCCTGTTCCATGTGTCCTTTATCAACTGTAAAGCTGATGCTATCATTACATACTTAGTTCTCTGAAACACTGAGCATGAATTAACTTTTCTTTTCCTTTTTTCTTATTGAATTTTTATGTGTACATGCAGAAGTGCACATGTGTATGACTATTAAGAAGGGTTCAGACTCAAATATGTACAAATGTATGTGAGTGTAGAGGGCAGACGTCGACAATAATAGTCTTCCTCAGTTACTTTCCAACTTAAATAATGAGCAAGATTCTCTTACTTGAAATCAGAAGTCAACAATTGTAGTCTTCTTCAGTTACATCCCAACTTAAATAAAGATCAAGGTTCTCTTTCTTGAAATCAGAGCTCACCAATTTAACTTGTCTAATTACTGAGCTTGTTCTGGGGACTCTCCATCTATTTCTCTTGAGTGCTGAAAATAAGCATTGACATCTTGGCTCCTTTGGAGCTATATAGGTTTTTGAGAATTAATTGAAAGATGATTTATTGTATCCCTGTTTACTTTGTTGAATACAGCAAATCATATGAAGCTATTATGGAATGTGATTTGGAAGATTATGGTTTCTCACTGAAGACATTCCTGTCATCTTCCATCTCTCTTTATACCTGCCTGCCTGTAAGAATATAACTTGATATAAATGCACTTACACTCATATGCTCATATCCTCATAGGCTAGGGTCAGAGGGAAGGGAAAGAGGACCTCCCCTATCAGTGGACTTGGGGAGGGGCATAGGAAGGGTTGAGGGAGGGAGAGTGGGATTGGGAGGGTACCAAGGAGAGGACTACAGCTGGGATACAAAGTGAATAAACTGTAATTAATAAAATAAATAAATCCATTTAAAAAAAAGAAAAATTACTATGTAACCCACTTGGACACTGAACTGCCATGGGCTATGCCTGTGCAGGGGTTCTAGGTTATCTCCACAAATACCTCTGACATAATCTGATTGGCCTGCTCGTTGATCACTGCCCCCTGAGGGGGGAGCAGCCTTACCAGGCCACAGTAGAGGACAATGCAGTCACTTTTGATGAGAACTGATAGACTAAGATCAGAAAGAAGAGGAGAACCTCCCCTATCAGTGGACTTGGGGAGTGGCATGCATGCAGAAAGGGGAGGGAGGATGGGATCGGGAGGGGAGGAGGGAGGGGCTTATGGGGGGATACAAAATGAATAAAGTGTAATTAATAAAAAAAAGAAAAAAAAAGAAAAATAAGAGAGCTATTCATCAAACTGTGTAATGAGAACAAATGCTAAAATCATAAGCTTATGATTGACCGAAGCCCAGATGACAGTGATTTCAAATTTATATGTAAATGAATCTTAATAATCATTCTCCTTTTTTCCATAACTCTCACTTTATAATCAAAAGCTAAGGTATTTTCTAGAAAAAGAAAAAAACATTCTTAATCCACAAAGAAGTCATAAACTGTTAAGGAAAAGTGAAATGATACTTCTTTCATTTCACTGTTGCTCCCAAATTTGTGCAAATATCTTTTTATGATAAAAATAAGACAAAGGAATAAAAGGTATTCATTTTTATCCCTTTTAATCACAGTCTCAGGGGATATTATAAAAACCATGTGATATGAAAATTGTGATCAATATTGTGTCACTGTGAAATTCATTAGGAGAAAGTGGAAAAATCCAAGCTCTGTGAGTTTTTTGTATCATTGTTCGCTACACAAATCCCATCGCACCTGCTCGGTGAATCAGCTTGCATAAATTTGACAAATCTCAAAACTGTGAGCATTAGCTTTTCATTTTTGAGAAGATTACTTGAAGCTAGAGGAATTTTATGAAACTTTTCAGTTCATAATTTCCAGGGAGTTATCTCTATACTTAGCATAGAAACAACTGTCTTGCTGTAAGTACTTGTATAACTTGAGGTAGTTCTCCATGTAGCTTCAGTACAAGGCAGAAATTAGGGAACTGGTCTACCTCTATCAGCCTGATAAGACCTCTGCTATGTAACCTGAGAGGGAAATTATTCTACTGTAGGCAACTCAGGTGATTTATGTATGTCTGAAAAGTATATTGACCATTTAGACCAAAAACGTATGGTTATTGTTGAGGAAATCCTCACTGTACTTACTTTCAGCTAGATGAACATTAATATTTCTATTTTTAATTTCTGTGAATCATAAACTATGACACTAACAATTGTTAAATCTAAGACAGTTCATTTTTATGGCTCAGGAAAATTAAAGTACCTAAAGTTTTATTGGAAACTTTCTACAGTATATCTGGCTTTATTTAATTTTTTTCTTCATGTATAAGTTAAAGTAAAAAAAAAAATTAAAGGTACTAATAGAAAACTTTAGAATATATATTTGATATTAAAAATAAATTTTAGTTAGTTTTAATTACTGTGTTAATACGAATGAGGCAACAATGATTATTTTAAAATCTTAAAATTCAAATATTCGATACAGCTGGGATATAGAGTTAATAAATGTAACTAATAATAAATAATAATAATAATAGAACTTGCCACGGTCTGTCACAATTCAGACTGCAAGAAGAAGAAAGCTGAAAGGCTCTGCATTCTTCCAATTCCATACAGGAAGAAGGGCTCTTGAAAGTTTACCCTTATTGACCTTCCCCAAATAAACAAATATAAAAAAAATGTAAAAAAGTGAAGGAAATAAAAGCACTATGATATTTTTCCTTAAAAAAAAATAAGATGCAGAAAATCTCAGTGTGTGGAGCATTATATCACTGGGGTTGAATTCACAGCACCACCCATGGTGAGGCTCACGACCATCTACAACTCCAGTTCCAGTGTATCCAAGGGCCTGTTCTGGCCTCCCCAGGTTCTTCATGCATGTGGTTCACAGACTCACATACATGCAAAATAGCCATAAAAATTCAAACATTCATGAATAAAATGAATGTTTAGTAATAATTTGCCAGTGTTCATTCTCTAAATACTGAATATGAAACATTTGAAGGGAGCCAAATGCATGTAATTTTGTCTTATTAAAATTATCACTTCTAACCACCATCTTGGACTAGATATTCAAACACATAAGCCTGTAAGAGACATTTCACATCTGAACTACAAGTGCTGATTCTTCTGAGACGATCATTATTACATAAACGCATCGAAGTTTCACATGTATCTAAACATATAAATTATTATGTTTAAATACAATTAAATACTTTTTTATGTTAAATACAATTAAATACGTTTTAATACAATTAAAAAGTATTATATATGAAAACCTGTCACTTCTAGACTTACACTCTGAAATAGTTCTAAAATGAACATCTTATTTTAAATTTTATATAAAGCATTATTTTATTGAAAAAAAACTTAAAATTTCAAAGAGTCATGTTTTTGAAAAATATTGAAATAATTTGACAGTATTTCAAAAACATCATTTAAATTATAAAACAATGCAAATATTTTCAATTTTTTCACCTTTTTGGACTACATAATAACTATTAATGAAATGAAACTACTTTTCTTGATTAAAACAGCCATTTGCATTACTAAAAATGGGATATATTTTATTCAGGAGGAAGTGGCTTGTGTCTTGGCATCTTTTGGTGCCCATTATAATCAGACTCACTGGTGCCGCCATTTATAAAATATTAATGAATCTAAAAGCCACAGTCTTAATGACACTTAAAGAAATTGTCATTAAAAATATAAATGTGTTATTAACTCTGAAAATATAGTTTTAAATAAAATAATTGCCATTCAAAATACAATTTTCCAAACCACTTTTGTTAATAATTGTTTGGGTTGAGTTTTATTTAATAGTAAAATATACTTTAAATGAATTTGATTAAATGTCTTTTTTACTCATAAGAAATTATGTGATGAAAATATTTAACAGGATTGTCATCCTGAATGTTTTCTGATTTCATGATATTGTGTATAAACTAATTAAAAATAATTATTAACATACTAAATGCATTGCATTTCAATGTAATGACCACAAACATTCTAACATTAAAACAGTTTTTATTTATTTGTTTACAATAGGTTACATTGGCATTTTAAAATTATTTGTGAAATGTTATTTTTTTCTATTTGGAAATGTGAAATAAAGCTAATTTGTAATAATTAACTAATTTATATGTTTTAATTAAATTAATTGAAGTTACTGAGAAATGGAAAAATGTAGATTGAACTAATGACACATTAGTTCTGCATTCCCAGGTACTGCAAGGATCAATTGGGATTCAATACAGAAGGATTCAAAGTTCAAACAATTTCATTATGTTTATGTATTTTTAAATTATTATTATTATTTATTACAATTTATTCACTTTGTATCACAGCTGTAGTCTCCTCCCTCATCTCCTCAGGGTCCCACCTTCCCTCCCATTTCCTCCTCTATGTCCCTCCCCTAGTAAACTGAATATAGAGGTCCTTCTCCCCTACTATCTGACCCTAGCCTATCAGGTCTTATCAGGGCTGTCTGGATCCTTTTTATTTGTGGCCTAGTTAGGCCACCACACCATGGGGAGGCAATCAATGAGCTGGCCACTGAGTTCATGTCAGAGACAGCCCCTGCCCCCCTTAGTAGGAAAAACCACATGGACACTGAGCTGCCCACGGGCTATATCTGTGAAGGGATTCTAGGTCCTCTCCATGCATGGTCTTTGATTGATTCATCTGTCTCCGCAGGACCCCCTGAACCCAGAATTTTTGGCTCTGTTGGACTCCTTGTGGAACTCCCGCTCCCTCCAGATCTTTCTGTCTTCCGCTTCTTCCATGTACATGAGAGTGATGATACCTGTGGAGATGAAAGTTTTGGCATACCCTAAAGCTGAAGTTATAGAAAGTTATAAACTTTGTTTTTAATTGCTGAATAGTATTCCATTGTGTAAGAGGACCTGTGAAAGACTCTACCTAAAAAAAAACAAAGAAACAAAACAACAACAACAACAACAACAAAAACGACTTTACCTATCAGTATCAAATGAGATACTGAGACTCATGGCCAAACTTCCAAACTTTGGGCAGAGTGCCAGAATTGTTATGGAAGAAGAGGGAGATAGAAAGACCTGGAGGGGACAAGAGCTCCACTTGGAGAACAACAGAGCCAAATTATTTGGGCCCTGAGGACCCTGCAGAGACTGATACTCCAACAAAGGACCATGCATGGAGAGGACCTAGACCCCTGTTCAACGGTAACCCAAAGTGGGTTTCCTAGTTAGGGAATCAGGGGCTGTCTCTGACTTGAATTCAGTGGCCTGCTCTTTGATAATCTCTCCCTGGGGAATGCAGCCTTGCCAGGCTACAGAGGAAGATGTTGCAGACAGTCTTGATAAGGACTAATAAACTAGGGTCAGATAGAAAGGGAGGAGGTTCTTCCTTAACAGGGGACTATGGAAAGGGTAAGGGGGGGAGATGGAGGGTGGGTAGGACTACAAGAAGATGAGAGAGGGAGCTAGAGGTAGGATACAAAGTGAATAAATTATAATAAATAAATAAAATACAAAATTTCAAAAGAAAGTCATAAGCCACCATGCAGAAACCAACTAAAGTCCCCTCTTTTAGAGCAGCACACTCTTATACTACCCACTAAGAACCTTTCTAAACCCAAACCTCAGCAGTTGAGCCAGATACGGTCTCCAAATAAAGTTAAAAACAGGGCTAGGTACTCAGTTTACTGACACAGCATTTGTTTAACTTGAGCCAACAGCACCCTGGGTTCAAACCCTGGTACAAGAAACAAAAAAACAGAAGATTTAGAAAGGATGAGGAAGGGGTCAGGGAGGGAGAAAAGAAGGAAGGGAGAAATTAATGAAGAAAAAGCCTCTATTACAGAAATGAGCAGCACCAGAAGGCAAACAGACAGGAAATTAGTGCATAAAGAAATAGCAAATTTATTATATCATCTAGAGTGCAGGTTTCTATATATTTGGGCAACATAGATTTGAAATATTGAGTATCTTTGTTAAAAACATATGGGAGATTTTTTTTCCTGGTCCAACTCTAAAATTTTGCAAATGCTTTACCTGGCAAGATGTACCAGCACAATTGGCCATCACTACATACATGAGAAGCATTGCTGAGCTACATCCATGATATTTGTCATATGTATCTTCATCCTGTCTCTATTCTTCTGAGCGCTTTAATTGTGATCTTTCGAGTTTCTTGTTAGAGGCCTTCTCATATACTTTTCTGTCTCTGTGTAGTGCTTCTCCATTTAGTTCATTCTACTCTCCATTCTCCTGCCTCCAGGACCATGAACTGTACAAGATCTTCCTGTAGTTGGATGTTTCTTGACAACTTCCATCTTGCCCAGAACCAAGCTACCACATGAAAAAATTGAATATTTGTGTATTAGATTGTTGTAATGAGACAGAAATAAATCAACACTATCTCTGATTTGCCTTCTTACTTTATCACTGCTGTAATATATTAAGGATATGTTTATTTTCCATGCTATATTACTAAGCTACATAATGGCTGATATTTCAACTTTCTCCAGCTCAACTAGCTCCAAACAACCATCCTGAAAAAAAAATTCTCTGTTCAAAATTTATTAGAAATTATTTTTTAAATTATTTTTACAAAGATTAAGAGATGAATAGGTATATAAATATATTCTCGTTATAACATTCTGTTTGAGAAACAATAGAATAGCTGAAGTAAACTGAAGTGAGTTGTAAAGACAGTACATGCGGCTTTCAAGAACAATACATATAGAGGATGAACTCAGGATGAAAACATGTAGAGATTCCTTTTGCAAACTTCAAAATTCTAGAAAAGTATGTAGAGCCAATTAATTTGGAATGACTATAGTACATTCCATAGTACAAATACATACTATGTCTTTGTAAATTCAAAACAAATAAACATACATAACACAAATAAAGTCTATTTATGTTGACAGTACTCTGACTAAACACACCTGTATTAAAAAATGCTTCTTTGAAATTTTACAGCTAATGTCTGCTTTGTTGCTCAGTTTGTGAATGGATTTTCTTATATTTCTCACTTTTCATGTCCTAAGAAAAGCAAACAGCATATATATGTACACATATGTGGAATCTAAATATTATTGGATTCGTCACTCTTTTTCTTAGCCAAAAACTCTTTCATGGAAATCATTATTAGGCAGTATTTTAAGTTTTCTTAAAATTAATCATTTTAATGATATGGAGAGAATCTGAGATCTTTTCTTTTTGATGTATGACTTCACATGAACACTGAGCAAGTTCAGGATTGTGTTCATCCCTGATAGCCCTTTCCTATATTAATATGTGTAAGCCTTCCAGATGAATTTATTGCTTTTATTTTTGTTGTTATCTACAGTTCATCCCATTGCTTTGCATCCCAGTTGTAGCCCTCTACCTCATCTCCTTCAGGTCATACTCTTTCTTCCTCTCTCTTCCTCCCCTATCCCTCGCCCGGAGTACACTGATAGGGAAGGTCCTCTTCCACTACTGTCTGACCCTAGCCTATCAAGTCCCATCTGGACTGCTTGGATCCCCTTCTTCTGAGGGCAATGTTGCCCCATCAGGGGGAAGTGATCAAGGAGTTCATATCAGCAACTGTCTCTTCTCCCCTTTTAAGTGCCCATTCTGGAAACTGTGCCTTACTTTGTGTCCTCCTGGTGGCAATAAAAATGTTTCCTTGCTTAAAGAAACATGTCCTTCTGTGAGAATCTGTGTGTATATAATTCCCAGAACTCTGAGTTACATTAAGAATGTCCTGATTATAACGGGTCTAATGACACAGTTCACTTTAACACAGGTAAATCAATCCTCAGGGCCCTAAGTTAATCATACAATCCCACTAGAAGCAAAGTTTTCTCAAGGCAGTTAGAAGAGAAAGTCAGACAGACCCACTGCAACTGGCCTGGAATAGAGAAAACGTGCCTGACTGTAGGACAAGGGCAGACACTAAGAGCTAACATGTCACCTGACAATTCCCAGAGTTGTGGACTCCAGCCCTAAGACAATAGATTAATTAACTGAAGCCAGTAGCTAGTACATTTGAAAGAGGAACGGGATCCCAGATTAGAACACCAGTCCTGGCTAACCTCTTATGTTGATGATGTGGCTCATAATACGTAGATTATGATTGCAGCTTTTAAGTGAATTAGCCAAATTGTGTCGCTTTGTTTATGAACAACTTTAGGTAGTACAGAAAATAAAAAAAAAAAAGAATGACAGAATTTTATAGAAATACTAAAATAGAAATCAAGACTATGTCACTTGGGAAGAAAAACCAAAATAGAGAGGAGATGCCTTGCATCCTGGGTAATGTCTGAGAATGCCAGACTCTTACTTTTACAGAGGAGGATGAAATGGAATGGGTCAAAAGTGGCAAAGTCATGTCACATTTTATACAATGTAAAGTATGACTATTTAAATCAGAAACAGGTTTATAAAATATATAGCTTATTCTAAAAGAATAAGCATCAAGAACCATTAAAGTCATTGCAATATTTGTACATGACAAAGAATTTGGGATTCTGGAGTACAAATGAATAAATTTCTTCCCCTAGGGTGGCCAGGTATACTTTGGGTGTGTCTGTAGATTCACTTTAGTCTCCCACATATGTTTTGAATTCTCTATGCAAACATGCACATGATGGCATATCATGTTTCTAAAATTCACAACAAACTTAGAAAAATTTTGTTGTTATTTGGTTTCTATAACATTTTTGTAACTTCCATAAATAAGAGACAATAGTCATCTTTTTACACACACACACACACACACACACACACATCTTGTTTATCAACCACAGAATCAGATAAACAAATTTTCAAAAAATTAATGGTTAAAGTGAAAATTCATAGGGGTTGTAATGAATCAGTACAGTTTCTTCTTCCTCTTTTATAGATAGTGCTATTTTATGCTATATATGAAAACTGGCAGTTAACAACTGTGGCATATTCCCCCTATTTGTAGCCCATTTTCTAGAGGAAAACCTTCCTCACCTGGCAAATCAGTGTCCTGAAACGCTAGGGTTGATGTCACTGTGAGCAAGAGCCATGAGAACACTGACAGGAGCACCGATTGTAGTGTTTGTTTCCAACAGCCCATAATTCCGGCCTAAACATAGATGACATGAGATGATGTCATTAAAATTTGAATTTTCTTTACATCAAAATGAGGACTTTTCTATTCAGTAAGATGTCTTGGTGGGTAAAGGCACCTTCCACCATGCCTGACAATCTGAATTCAATATCAAGTACTAACGTAGTAGCTAGAGAGAACTAGTTCCTGCAACTTAGTTTTGACCTTCACACCATGTTGCATGTCTATAGACACGCACACACATAGACATACACACACACACACACACACACACACACATATTTTAAAAATATCAACTAACAATTTTAAAACTCTTTTTCTTTTTCCTCATTTCTTTTCTTGCTAGGGAGCTGCTAGCACTGAATAGCAGAGAGAGGTGATTTTCTTTAAAATGTCACTATTTATCACTATTTCTCCATTCACAGTGGATGCCTGGACACTCATTTGTACAAAGGTAAGATCAACTCGACATGATGGGTTAAAATAAATGCATAAATAAAATTTTAAAAGGAAGACATGCAGTTGGAAGGAATATATAACTTCCTGGGGAAGGTAGAGATGGAACAGGGGTTTGATGATCAAGATACATTGTATATATGTATGTCATTTTCAGAGAACATTATAAAAATAGGTGAAGAATCAAAATACATGATTCTAAATCTGTACTTTTTTATTTCTCATTTCTTCACAGTATATATATTCTTTATTTGAATATGTGGGTTTTTTATAAGTATTGATATATATTTGTTCTGGAATTTGAGAGATAATTCTGAGCAATTTTAAAGTGACTTATTCTCAAAATAGTAGTTAAATCAAACCGTATGGTGTTTCTGTCAAGTGTCAAAGTTTCTACTTACCAAAGCTGTTTTATGATGTACTTTGTAAAAAAAAAAAGTGGTTATCAATGTACATATTTATGTCAGTAATGCATGTAAAATATATTTTTCAAAGATCTATTTTATACTTTTACAGATTTTTATAAAACAAATTAAATAATTAGAATTAAATTTAAAATGGCTCCAGAATAACATGTATTTTATTAATTAACTAAAGACATGGATATAAATGAATATTAGAATAAGATACATGAAGAGAATACATAATGAAGGCTAGTGTGGTGACAAATATCTCCTTTCAGCCTCGGGGATGGAGCAGAAAGAAGGAGGATCATTATTTGCAAGGTTGCCTGGGCTACATGGTTATTTAAAACCCATGTGGGTTATACTACAAAGAGTGTGTCTTAAATACACAAATACATACAGATACACACACATACCACCAGCAGCAGCAGCAGCAGCAGTAGCAACAATAATAAACAAAGGATAAAAAAAAATAGAAAGCACAACACTGATTATTCTATATTATGAACTATATTAGATGCCATAGTTTGGTCAGGTTTAGCATGATTAAATTTACCTAATTCATATATCAAAACAATGGAATGATATTTGGAAACTGTATATTATTAACACCTATTGACAGACGGAGTGCTTTTACTATAATCTCGATCATGAGGGAGAGCAGATACTTCAAAAGAAAACCTTGTGCATTGTCAGCCAGCTCTGGTTCAGAGGCACATCAACAGCATACGTAGTTTCTGGTGCGTACCATAGACTTAAATACATGTCCCTGAGACTGTAAGAGGCTATAAGATTTGTGAAACATATTTTGAGAGTTGTTTCATTTTTAATTTGCTATTTAATGCATATGCAGAGTATAATACTGACAACCTGTTATTAAAATTGGTTTCTCATTTATTTCTTTACTTTCTGTTATTTTTTGTTTTGTTTTGTTTTGTTTTGGGGGGTTGAGGTCTTCAATTCTTGCTGTTATTGAGGTCAGTTGCTAGGTATGGAAAAAAGGTGGTGAATTCTCAGTTTGCATTCTTCTTTTCCACAATCTTTTTTACATAACACTGAAAAATCTACTTGTTTACCCACTGTAGAGTCTACCAGGTTTTATCACATAGATTAAAACTCATCTTCGCCTCCAGGTATTTCTATCTCCCCCTTCTTTCATAAGGTTTCCTGCATTCTGCCCAAAGTTTGGCTATGAGTCTCAGCATCTGCTTTGACCCCCTGCAGGGTATAGTCTTTCAGAGGCCCTCTGTGATAGGCTCCTGTCCTGTTCACTGTTTTCCCCCTCTTCTGATGTCCATGCTCTTTGCCTTTCTGAATGAGGATTGAGCATCTTACCCAGAATACTCTTTTTTTGATTAGCTTCTTTAGGTGTACAGATTTTAGTATGTTTATCCTATATTATATGTCTATATTATATGTACTAAAATGTGAGTATATACCCTGTGTGTCTTTCTGCTTCTGGGATACCTCACTCAGGATGATCTTTCAAGTAGAGCAACTGTCAATATATAAACATAGAGTGAACATTATAGCTAATCACAATGTGCTAGAAGACTGCTAGTTGTAAATTGGGAATAAAAACTGAAAATAAATTAATATTATTTTTTCCTGTATAACTCCTAAATATCTTTATTGCCTTTTTATTTTTTTTTCTGTATGTACAAACTTCTCTATATTTTAATATAATTTCTGGTCTAGAAACTTCTTACACTCAAAATAATTCAGCTATTTCACTATAATTTTACTCATAAAAATTGGTATTCAGTCAATCCTTATCTGTTAAAAACATGCAGCTACTCTTGATGAGACCTGATAGACTAGGATTAGAAGGAAGGAAAGGAGGACCTCCCTTATCAGTGGATTTGGGGAGGGACATGGGTGGAGAAGGGGGAGGAAGGGTGAGATTGGGAGAAGAGGACAGAGGAGCTACAGGGGGATACAAAGTGAATAAAATGTAATTAATAAAAATAAAAAAATTAAAAAATGAGATTTTTTTCTAGAAATTTTGGCAATGACAATGGGTTTATATCATTGTATTATTTACATTATGGTATATATGTTGATATATATTTGATATTCACTAACAGTTTTAGAATACTAAGAATTATTTTGCTGAGTAAGGCTATAATTACATAATTATTCATAGTTTGCTTAAGGCATTCAAGCATCAATTGACCAGTACTATATTATGCTGGATATTTTGTTTTCTTAAAGTGAACATTTTTCTTATGCAACTGATGTAGGCATTCTTTGGTAATACTCACATTTCAAAAGTTATGATAATATATTCACTCACAATTCCTTCAAGAACATGATTATATGTTTGTGAGTCTCAATGAATTCATTATATTGTGAGACCTTTTAAATACAATAGCCTTGACTGGAAATTAACAGTTTTTAATTATTAATTTTGTAGTTTTGTAGATTGTTGAACTAGTTTCAAATGAATTCACTGTTAATTTAGATCACTTTACTCATAATTACAGGTATGTGTTCAAAATAATTTCTGCTTTATATGTTCTTAATAAAATTTATATTATCTAGTTCTTACATGATGAAAGTCAAAGATAATTTTCAAAATATAGATTATGAAACAACATTTAGTCAAGGTTAAGGTATGCAATTCATGAAGTGTCCTTCCTCATCTCTTTTTATTAATTTTGGTTGAAAGTCTATTTTATCAGATATTAGAATGGCTACTCCTGCTTGTTTCTTGGGTCCATTTGCTTGGAAAGTCATCTTCCAACCTTTTACCCTCAGGTAATGTCTATCTTTGTGTCTTAGGTGTGTTTCTCGTATGCAACAGATTGCTGGGTTTTGTTTATGTATCCATTCTGTTAATCTGTGTCTTTTTACTGGAGAGTTGAGTCCATTGATGTTGAGAGAGATTAATGACCAGTGGCTGTTAGATCCTTTGATTTTGATGTTGGCTGTGTTCATAAGTTTGTGTGCTTGGTTGCTTTTTGTTTTGCTGTAGTAAGGTTTATTATTTCCTGTGTTTTCTTGACAGAAGCTAATTTTCTTGGGTTGTATTTTCCCTTCCAGTATCTTCTGTAATGCTGGATTTGTGTGTAGGTATTGTTGAAATTTGTTTTTGTCATTGAATATCTTGTTTTCTCCGTCTATGAGGACTGAGAGTTTTGCAGGGTATAGTAGCCTGGGTTGACATCTGTGTTCTCTTAGGGTCTGCATGATATCTGTCCAGGCCCTTCTGGTTTTCATAGTTTCTGTTGAAAAGTCAGATGTGATTCTAATGGGTTTGCTGTTATATGTTACTTGGCCTTTTTCCCTTGCAGCTTTTAGTATTTTTTCTTTGTTCTGTATACTTACTGTTTTGATTATTATGTGGCGGGAGGATTTTCTTTTTTGGTCAAATTTGTTGGGTGTTCTGTAGGCCTCATGTATCCTTATTGGCTTCTCCTTTAACTTGGGGAAATTTTCTTCAATGATTTTGTTGAAAATATTTTCTGGGCCTTGGAGAAGGGAGTCTTCTTTTTCCTCTATTCCTATTATTCTTAGGTTTTGTCTTTTCATATTGTCTTGGATTTCTTGGACGGTCTGTGTCAGGAATTTTTTGGATTTAACATTTTCTTTGACAGATACATTGATTTCTTCCATTGTATCTTCTACACCTGAGATTCTTTCTTCCATTTCTTGTATTCTGTTGGTTATGCTTACCTCTGTAGTTCCTGTTTTCTTCCCTAAATTTTTCCATAATACCATGAAATATGTCTCTAACCTCAACATTTGCAAAAAAAAAATGTAAAATTATCTTTTATTTATTTATTTTGCTTTTGTTGTTTTGATTTACTTTTTTTTTTTTTCCAAGACAGGACTTCTCTGTGTAACAACCATGGCTGTCCTGGAACTTATTCTGTAGACCAGGCTGACCACACACTTACAGAGATCTGTCTCTGCCTCCCACGTGCTGGAATTAAAGAAATGTGCTCTCATGCCTGGCAAAACACCAACTTTTATACTAATTAGCTAATTATAAAATCTCATTTTGAAGGTATAATTAATTTAAGTATTTGCTATATTATTTTGTTTTTGTATAAAATATTGTTATTACCTCCTACAAATTATAAGTTTATAGATACATTCTTGGAATATATTATTTATGTGATCAGTTCTTCATTTATGTTATAAGTTTTAAGGCATTATGAAATCTATCAGTTATGACTGTGAAAATACATAACTTCAAATAGTTTTATGCTTAGATGCAATAGATATACTACTAATATGGCAAACTCTATCAACCTTCATTTTTATGTGCATATAGTTGTTTAATAATTTGTTTTTTCACCGACTGTGTTAAACTTTACAGTAAGTCCTTGGATTATCTAGTCTCTGGTTCTTGGTTACACAAGCAGAATTGACTGTGGGATCCTTCTCATGGAGCAGGCCTTAAATCAAATCAGACATTTTTGGCTACTTCCACCATTTCTGAGCCACCCTAGCATATTTTGCTGCCAGGATATATTGTAGGTCAAATATTTTGTGGTTGGGGTGGTGTCCACATTTCTGTTTGAGAAATCTAGAGGGTGTCTTCCTACACCAGAAAAATTAAAACTTAAGGTTGAAGACTCCATTTAGATACCAGCTGCATTTTTCTCTGTTTCACAAATAGTGTGGATGTTGTCCTCAGTAGTGGAGATTTACTCTTAGTCTGTGCAGAGGAACCATTTGTCTTAGAATCAGCCTGGGTTGTTTGGGCATTTGCATAGGACCCCATTGGCCAATAGCTCGATTGTATATAAACCATACACTTGTATACTAGAAGAGATGACCAGTTGAGAGGCTAAAGACCTCACTAGTAGGAGTACTCATTAGGATCACCTTCATACGTTCCAGGAAGTTTCCCCTGAATTAATTTTGACATCAGTCACCTCCTAATCCACCCCCTAAGTATAGTCATGTCTTAGCTCTCTCCCCCTACATCCTACCCCTCATCCACATGATACCTCTAGCTCCTGTATCAAAGTGCCTGCAGTCTGCCATAAAATCTATTGTTTCCTCTTCTGAGTGAGATCCATGTGTCCTCCCAGACCCTTCGTCTTTACCTAACCTCTCTGTGTCTGCAAACTGTAACTTGAATAACATTTCCTATCTATAAGTAAATATATACAATATTAGTCTTTCTACATCTGGGTTACTTCATTCAAGATAATATTTCCAGTTCCATCATTTATCTGTTAACTTCAGGTTTATTTTATTTATTTATTTTGAGTAATAGTAATAATAATAATACTTTATTTTGAGTAATACCTGAGTAATATGCCATTGTGTAAATGTAACACATTTCCTTTACCCATTCTTCTGTTAAGGACAGTTATGTTGTTTTCTCTTTCTGCTTGTTCTGAATAAAGCCTCAGTGAACATGTCTGAACAAGTGCCCTTGTAATGAGATGGAGTATCTTTTCAGTATATGCCAAAAAATGGTATAGCTAAGTCTTGCCGTAGATCTATTTCCGATGTTCTGAATAACCATCATACTAAATTCCACCATGACTGTCTAAATATGCACTATCATCAGCAATGGAGGAGTGTTGCCCTTGATCAGCATCCTTGTCAGCTTCATTTGTGTCACTAAGCTTAGCCATTTTCACAGATATAAGATGAAATATCAAACTAGTTTTGAATCGTATTTCCCTGATTGCTAAGAATGTTGAACAATTTCTTAAGTGTTTCTCTACCATCTGAATTTCCTTTGTTGAGAATACTTTGTTTGGAACTGTACCTCATATTTAAATTGGATTATTTGGGATTTTTGATATCTAGTTTCTTGACTTTATTATATATTTTTGGTATTACTCCTCTATTGGATGTGCACCCTTTTTCAGAAATGAATTTGGAGAGATGAGGTAGAAGGCATGTAGTATAGATGTCCCATTTATGGCTTAGTACTCAACAGTCCCTAATATTCTTCA
Organism: Psammomys obesus; assembly: GCF_907164565.1. Lineage (NCBI taxonomy): Eukaryota > Metazoa > Chordata > Mammalia > Rodentia > Muridae > Psammomys > Psammomys obesus. The sequence goes on from NW_026585689.1 coordinate 14,914,755, forward strand.
TTTTGACCAGTTGTAAACTTCTGCATTAGATGTTATTAACTGTAAAATGAAACACCTCCAGTGGGTTGTGAGAGCTGTCCAGATCTTTGGGCAGAGAAATTTGGTACTTGTCTAAAAGAATAGTAACATATTCACCCCTAGAGCCTCTCTGATTGCCCGCACCACATGTTCCTTTTCTGACTTACAGTGCTGCCCATGCATACCTTCCGTTGAAGCAGAGTTTAAATACAATGAGAAGGAGGTTAGTGATGCTAATAACACACATGCCACTGTGGCATCCATGTGTACGTGTTCCCATGTCCACCTTCATTGCAGTTGGCACAGCCTACAACTGGGTAAAATTGTTGATGACCAATCCCAGGAACCTTCAGAGTACCATTCAGTTATGTGATATATTGCCAGCAGGGAGGAAGATTCCTGGTACATAACAAATTGATTTCTCCATATTCTCTGATTAGTTTTTGTGGTGGCTTCAGCAACAAAACCTTGGCATCAGTTTTGGTGTGCAGCAAGAGCAACGAACACAGTCTGATATGGTCTGTTGGTCTCCTGGACACAACTGACCATTAACTTAAGAGGAAACAACCTTCAGTTGTAACTGGGATTTTTATTTACATTATCCAATAGATGCAATTTCCTGTGCTGGATAACTCCAATTAAACTCTCCTTTTTCTCACCCTATAACGTCTCCCAGTTAAAGACCCCTTCTCATTATTCTCATTTACTTTTCACTTGTGTTTTTCTTAAAACATGTTTATAAAAATGGAAAGAATTCAAGGGTATGGTTTGGGATAAATTGGGATACAAATGAACAGCTGGATCTATCCACTCATTCAACTAATCATTTCGTACTTGATAGACAAAATCTTTATAGGACCATGTATGGATATAACCTAGAACTTCTGCTCGGATGTAGCCCATGGTAGCTCAGTATTCAAGTGGGTACCCTAGGAAGGGGAACAGGGACTATTTCTGAAATGAATTCAATGGTGGGCTCTTTGACTCCTCCCCCAAGGGTGGAGCAGCCCTGCTAGGCCACAGAGGAGGATTTTGCAGCCAGTCCTGAAGATACCTGATAAAACGGGGTCAGATGAAAGGGAAGAAGGTCCTCCCCTATCAGTGCACTTGGAAAGGGACAGGGAGGAGATGAGGGAGAGTGGTGAAGGATGGTGAAGGAATGAGGGAGCGGGATATAGCTGGGATACAAAGTTAATAAACTGTAACTAATATTTAAAAAATAAAAATAAATTAAAAAAGAAAATATCATTCATGCTTAAATTTGTAAATCATCTCTTTTTTATTGGATGTAACATTTTTCACATCTATTTCTCTGCCTATGTATGTGTGCATGTTGTATGTACACACCTGGGTGTAGATGAAAGTCTGAAGACAACATGTAAAACTCTGTTTTTTCCTATTACTGTGTGGATTAAATGGATCAAACTCAGCTTGTCAGACTTCACAGAAAAAGCCAGTTTCCCTGAATCAACTTGCCATTCAGGGATTTTATATTCTTACTCATAAGTTACAAATTTTACCTAGAATTGAATTATGCTTTTTTCCAACAGCAATGATCTTTAATATTATGATTATCTAGTCATATCTGACTTTATTAACAGCCTGTACATTTATTTCACTATTGAATTTTTCATGAATAAATTGATTTTCAGCTTTCCAAAGGGCCTATTTATTTCTTGTAATTAAAGTGTTCCTGTACGAATTTGAAAAAATGCTGAATTCCAAGTCTTCATTTTCTAAATCATCTAGCTTAGTTTGGTAGATATGAGACTGTTCTTCTGTAAATGTAATGAAACAGAACTTTGCCTAAAGGAAGTACTAACAAAATACCTTCAAGAAAACCTAATTGTAAATATTGGACTAAGTGCAGACTGATGCAAAATAACTGAACACATGTTAATGATGTTTCTCTTTTTTACTTTTATTATGAGTTACATTTTATACTCTGTATACTCTGTATCCCAGCTGTATCCCACTCCCTCATTCCCTCCCAATCCCACCTTCCTTCCCTCATCTCCTCCCTGCCCCTTTCCAAGTCCACTGACAGGGGAGGAGTCTCCCCTTTCATCTGAACGTGTTTTATCAGGTATCTTCAGGACTGGCTGCAAAGTCCTCCTCTGTGGCCTAGCAGGACTGCTCCTCGCTTGGGGGGTGGGGAGATCAAAGAGCCTGCCATTGAGTTCATGTCAGAAAGAGTCCCTGTTCCTCTTACTAGGAAAACCCACTTGGTTACTGATCTACTACAGGCTACATCCGAGCAGAGGTTCTAGGTTATATCCATACATGGTCCTTGGTTGGAGAAACAGTCTCATATAAGACCCCTGTGCCCAGATATATTTGCTTCTTGTGGAGCTCCTATCCTCTCCATGTCATACTAACTCCCCCTTCTTTCATATAATTCCCTGCACTCTGCCAAAGGTTTGGTTATAAGTCTTAGTATCTGCTTTGATACACTGCTAGGTAGAGTCTTTCAGAGGCCCTCTGCAGTAGGCTCCTTTCCTATTACTTGTTTTCTCCTATGTCCAATGCCTATCCCATTCGTATTTCTACATGAGGATTGATCATCTTATCCAGGGTCTTCCTTTTTTTTAGCTTCTTTAGGTGTATAGATTTCATTATGTTTATCATGTCTTATAGATCTATATAAGTGAGTATGTACCATGTGTGTCTTTCTCCTTCTGGGATACCTCACTCAGAATGATCTTTTCTAGATCCCACCATTTGCCTGCAAATTTCATGATTTCCTTCTTTTTGATTGCATAGTAGTATTCCATTGTGTAAAATACCACAATTTCTGTATTCATTCCTCTGTTGATGGACATCCGGGTTGTTTCCAGGTTCTGGCTATTACAAAAAAAGTTGCTACAAACATGGTTGAGCAAATGTTCTTGTTGTATAGTTGAGCAACTTTTGGATATATGCCTAGGAGTGGTATAGCTGGGTCTTGAGGAAGCCCTATTCCTAATTTTCTGAGAAAGCACCAGATTCATTTCCAAAGTGGTTGTACCAGTTTACATTCCCACTAGCAATCGAGGAGGGTTCCCCTTTCTCCACAACCTCTCCAGCATATGTTGTCACTTGAGTTATTCATCTTAGCCATTTTGACGGGTGTACAGTGAAATCTCAGGGTCGTTTTGATTTGCATCTCCCTGATGGCTAAGGATGCTGAGCATCTCTTTAAGTGTTTCTCTGCCATTTTATATTCCTTTATAGAGAATTCTCTGTTTAGCTCCATACCCAATTTTTTAATTGGAATGCTTTATTTATTGCTTTTTATTTTATTTTATTTTTTTCTTATCAGTTACATTTTATTAACTCTGTATCCCAGCTGTGTCCCAATCCCTCATTCCCTCCCAGTCCCTCCCTCCCTCCCTCATCTCCACTGTGCCCCTATCCAAGTCCACTGATGGGGGAAACCTCCTCCCCATTCATCTGATCCTGTTTTATCAGGTATCTTCAGGACTGGCTGCAAAGCTCTCCTCTGTGGCCTAACAGGACTGCTACTCCCTTGGGGGGTGGGGAGGTCAAAGAGCCAGTCATTGAGTTCCTGTTAGAAATAGTCCTTGTTCCCCTCACTATGGGAAACCAATTGGTTACTGAGCTACCACAGGCTACATCTGAGCAGAGGTTCTAGGTTACATTCATACATGGTCCTTGGTTGCATGTCAGTCTCAGAAAAGACCCTGTGCCCAGATATATTTGGTCCTTGTGGAGCTCCTATCCTTTCCTCATCAGACTAACTCCCCTTCTTTCATATGATTCCCTGTACTCTGCCAAAGGTTTGGTCATGAGTCTTTGCTTTGAAAACACTGCTAGTTAGAGTCTTTCAAATGCGCTCAGTAGACTCCTGTCATATGTTCAATGTGCATCCCATCTGTCTTTCTAAAAGAGGATTGATAATCTTACCCCATGTCCGATCTCTTGATGATCTTTTTTAGGTGTATAGATTTCATTATGTTTATCATATCTTATAGGTCTATATAAGTGAGTATATCCCTTGTTTGTCTTTCTCCTTCTGGAATACCTCATTCAGGATGATCTTTTCTAGATCCCACCATTTGCCTGCAAATTTCATGATTTCCTCCTTTTTGATTGCTGAGTAGTATCCCCTTGTGTAAAAATAGCACAATTTCTGTACCCATTCCTCCGTTGATGGACATCTCGGTTGTTTCCAGGTTCTGGCTATTACAAATAAAGCTGCTATAAACATGGTTGAGCAAATATCCGTTTTGTGTACTTGAGCAAACTTTGGGTATATACCTAGCAGTGGTATAGCTGGGTCTTGAGGAAGCACTATTCCTAATTGTCTGAGAAAGCGCCAGATAGATTTCCAGAGTGGTTGTATCAGTTTACATTCCCACCAGCAGCGGAGGAGGGTTCCCCTTTCTCCACAACCTCTCCAGCATGTGTTGTCCCTTGAGTTTTTCATCTTGGCCATTCTGATGGGTGTAAGGTGATATGTCAGGGTCGTTTTGATTTGCATTTCCCTGATGGCTAATGAGGATGAGCATTTCTTTAAGTGTTTCTCTGCCATTCGATATTCCTCTACAGAGAATTCTCTCTTTAGCTCTGTTCCCCATTTTTTAATTGGATTATTTGGTTTGCTGCTTTTCAGCTTCTTTAGTTCTTTGTATATACTCGATATTAGTCCTCTGTCAGATAAAGGGTTAGTGAAGATTCTTTCCCAATCTGTAGGCAGGCGTTTTGTTTTGATGACAGTGTCCTTTGCTTTACAGAAGCTTTTCAGTTTCATGAGGTCCCATTTATTGATTGTTGCTCTTAGAGCCTGTGCTGTTGGTATTCTGTTAAGGAAGTTGTCTCCTGTGCCAGTGAGTTCTAGGCTCATCCCCACTTTTTCTTCTAACCAATTTAGAGTATCTGGTTTTATGTTGAGCTCTTTGTTCCACTTGGACTTTAGTTTTGTGTAGGGTGATAAATATGGATCTATTTTAATTTTTCTGCAGGTAGACATCAGTTGGATCAGCATCATTTGTTGAAGATGCTGTCTTTTTTCCATCAAATGGTTTTCGTTTCTTTGTCAAAAAACAAGTATTCATAGGTGTGTGGGTTTATTTCTGGGTCTTCTTTTCGGTTCCATTGATCTTCCTTTCTGTTTCTATACCAATACCATTCAGTTTTTTATTACTATTGCTCTGTAGTACAGCTTGATATTGGGAATGGAGATACCTCCAGAAGATCTGTTATTGTATAGGATAATTTTGGAGATTCTGGGTTTTTTGTTTCTCCATATGAAGCTGAGAATCTTTCTAAGCAATCTACAGATTCAACGCAATTCCCATCAAAATACCAACACAATTCTTTCAGACCGTGAAAGAATAATGTTTCTCAAGATGCATTTACATGAAGAAAATGCTTTTTATAAAAATTCTTTAGTAAAAATTCTTTGGTAGTATAATAAAAGTTATTTGTATCATGATCCATGGACATCTTTAATGCTTCAGGAGGAAGCACAGACCTCACATATCCACATGGCCATCATTGGTAACAAAGGCCTCCCTGGCCATGTATACTGCAATAGGACTTTGAATCCTGACCTGGCCCCAAGTGGCAGCACATGGTTGTCTTTAATCTGTACCATAAACTGAGACCATAACCAAACTTTAAGGAAAAGTGCAGGGAATCATATGAAAAAAGGGGGAGTTAGTATGACGTGGAGAGGATAGGAGCTCCACAGGGACCTAATATATCTGAGCACAGAGGTCTTATATGAGACTTTTGTTTTCATCCTTGCCCCTTAGATTCTTAGTGGTATGGCCTGTCCTTATCCTTCAGACCATCCTGACGCCTGTGGCATGGTCATATGCTGGAGGCCAGCTGGATGTCTCTGGTCTGAGCTGTCTTTGGATACTACATGGAAATTCATGATTATAAAAGACAAAAGAGCTTCTTCCGCAGAGGTATCAATGACCAAAAGCTAACATTTGAGAAAGAGAAACATAGGAAGCTTATGTGACAGCCCCTTCAACTTTCCCACAGAAGTAACAACCGAGACATGAAACTATCTAAGAGAATCTTATAAATTATGAAAGGATGCTGAAGTATAGCTTTCCACAACTGAGGGCTACTGGCAAGGGTGGGGAGGAGGAAGACCTCACTTTTCTTTAATGAGCCACCTATCAGGGGTTTGATCATGCTCCGGTGACTACTTAGAGAACACAAACTGAAATTTTTAAAAGTATTTTTTGGTAGGGTTGCCTTGGGGCTGATAGACCTGGAAAGACTGAGAAGAGTGACTGGGATGCATTATTTGAAAATTCCAAATAGTCAATAAAGATATTATATTTTAAAAAGTTATCTCCTGAAACAAAGTTAGAATGGATTCATATCAGGGCAGTTTGTTCAGAATTCCTGAAGCTTGAAGATGACACAGAAGCCTAGCAGATTCAAATAAAGATAGAGCCATCATTTAGCTCACTGCCCATGAGAGAGTACAAGGACACCATATCCAAAAGGCAGGGTAAATATATATATATATATATATATAT